>NC_042982.1:45240038-45250038 GCF_901001165.1 Salmo trutta | reverse complement strand
GACAAAAGGTTTTCCTACGTAGTATTTGCCTCCTTTTGAAATGTCATCATGTTTCCAAGCCAATATAATGCACTTTAGACTAAATATTCATCAATGCCCAATGAGAATGCATTAAGGAGAACTTTCACACCCTAAAGAGAATCTTCATAACAATATTGTGATGCAACGTGCAAACCATGAATAACGATATTTTGATACAATGATAAAATAAATTAATCAATTCTACAAATTGGACTACTACACTGTCAGTTTTGTCTACATTTGGTTGAGTATAAAGTATAAACTATCAAAATAAAGAAAGTCGAACACTCCATGTATAATCTCCCATCAATTTAATGGGTATTTAATGATGCCAGTGATGCCAGTAACAGTGATGCCAGTGACTGATGCCAGTGACAGTGATGCCAGTGACGCCAGTGACAGTGATGCCAGTGATGCCAGTGATGCCAGTGACAGTGATGCCAGTGACAGTGATGCCAGTGACAGTGATGCCAGTGATGCCGAAACGTTGGTAAATAACCATTAAATTGCTGGGAGATTATACATTGTCACGCTCTGACCTAGGAGAGCTGTGTTTTCTCTGTTTAGTTAGGTCAGGGTGTGATAGGTGGGTGGGCATTCTATGTGTTTGTTTTCTATGTTTTGGCCAGGTATGGTTTCCAATCAGAGGCAGCTGTCTATCGTTGTCTCTGATTGGAAGCCATACTTAGGCAGCCTGTATTTCCTGTGTTGGTGTGAGTAGTTGTTTTCCGTTTTGTTAGTTACCTGACGAAACTGTTAGCTGTCGTTTTGTTGTTTTTTGTTTAAGTGTTTTCATTAAAATAAAGTATGAGCACTCAACACGCCGAGCCTTGGTCCCCTTTATACGACCCAAGGTACATACATGGAGTGTGCGACTTTCTTTGTTTTGATAGTTTAATAGTTTATTCGCCGTTAGTCAGCACCTCCACATAAACTTTCGTTCTGGGTGTGCACCAGCTCATGTTATTTAATGAGTATACAGTATAACCATCAGAATGGAGAAAGCCCATTTAAACATAATGTGTTGTCATCATAAGGTACTACTCACTAAAACATATGTTGAACTTTAATTCTTCAGGAACTGTAAAATACCATCATATACCGTCAAACACAATGTAACAAAAATATTCGGATATTTTGGCCATATCGCCCAACAACACCCCGACGTGATTATAATGACAACCCTGACAACCACACGCCAACAGCTACAAGGCTACAAGGCTATACAAAAACCTCCGCTTCCACAGAACAGGAGGCTTAGTTTACCCCTGGCCAAGTCACCATCAGAAATGGCACTGGACCAGTTAGAGGAACAAGGCTACTGATTTCTGCTATCTTTTCTACTTCATGATGGAGTTCCCACTTTCATTACTAACAGGTTACTGATTGGTTTGGTTTCATTACTAACAGGTTACTGATTGGTTTCATTACTAACAGGTTACTGATTGGTTTGGTTTCATTACTAACAGGTTACTGATTGGTTTGGTTTCATTACTAACAGGTTACTGATTGGCTTGGTTTCATTACTAACAGGTTACTGATTGGTTTCATTACTAACAGGTTACTGATTGGTTTCATTACTAACAGGTTACTGATTGGTTTGGTTTCATTACTAACAGGTTACTGATTGGTTTGGTTTCATTACTAACAGGTTACTGTTTGGTTTCATTACTAACAGGTTACTGATTGGTTTCATTACTAACAGGTTACTGATTGGTTTGGTTTCATTACTAACAGGTTACTGATTGGTTTGGTTACATTACTAACAGGTTACTGCTTGGTTTCATTACTAACAGGTTACTGATTGGGTTCATTACTAACAGGTTACTGCTTGGTTTCATTACTAACAGGTTACTGATTGGTTTGGTTTCATTACTAACAGGTTACTGCTTGGTTTCATTACTAACAGGTTACTGATTGGGTTCATTACTAACAGGTTACTGTTTGGTTTCATTACTAACAGGTTACTGATTGGTTTGGTTTCATCACTAACAGGTTACTGATTGGTTTGGTTTCATTACTAACAGGTTACTGATTGGTTTCATTACTAACAGGATACTGATTGGTTTGGTTTCATTACTAACAGGTTACTGATTGGTTTGGTTTCATTACTAACAGATTACTGATTGGATTCATTACTAACAGGTTACTGATTGGTTTGGTTTCATTACTAACAGGTTACTGATTGGTTTGGTTTCATTAATAACAGGTTACTGATTGGATTCATTACTAACAGGTTACTGATTGGTTTCATTACTAACAGGTTACTGATTGGTTTCATTACAACAGGTTACTGATTGGTTTGGTTTCATCACTAACAGGTTACTGATTTGTTTCATTACTAACAGGTTACTGATTGGTTTGGTTTCATTACTAACAGGTTACTAATTGGTTTCATTACTAACAGGTTACTGATTGGTTTCATTACTAACAGGTTACTGATTGGTTTCATTACTAACAGGTTACTGATTGGTTTGGTTTCATTACTAACAGGTTACTGATTGGTTTGGTTTCATTACTAACAGGTTACTGATTGGTTTGGTTTCATTACTAACAGGTTACTGATTGGTTTGGTTTCATTACTAACAGGTTACTGATTGGTTTCATTACTAACAGGTTACTGATTGGTTTCATTACTAACAGGTTACTGATTGGTTTCATTACTAACAGGTTACTGATTGGTTTGGTTTCATTACTAACAGGTTACTGATTGGTTTCATTACTAACAGGTTACTGATTGGTTTGGTTTCATTACTAACAGGTTACTGATTGGTTTGGTTTCATTACTAACAGGTTACTGATTGGTTTGGTTTCATTACTAACAGGATACTGATTGGTTTGGTTTCATTACTAACAGGTTACTGATTGGTTTCATTACTAACAGGTTACTGATTGGTTTGGTTTCATTACTAACAGGTTACTGATTGGTTTGGTTTCATTACTAACAGGATACTGATTGGTTTCATTACTAGCAGGTTACTGATTGGTTTGGTTTCATTACTAACAGGTTACTGATTGGTTTCATTACTAACAGGATACTGATTGGTTTGGTTTCATTACTAACAGGTTACTGATTGGTTTGGTTTCATTACTAACAGGTTACTGATTGGTTTCATTACTAACAGGTTACTGATTGGTTTGGTTTCATTACTAACAGGTTACTGATTGGTTTGGTTTCATTACTAACAGGTTACTGATTGGTTTGGTTTCATTACTAACAGGTTACTGATTGGTTTGGTTTCATACTAACAGGTTACTGATTGGTTTCATTACTAACAGGTTACTGATTGGTTTGGTTTCATTACTAACAGGTTACTGATTGGTTTGGTTTCATTACTAACAGGTTTCTGATTGGTTTGGTTTCATTACTAACAGGTTACTGATTGGTTTGGTTTCATTACTAACAGGTTACTGATTGGTTTCATTACTAACAGGTTACTGATTGGTTTGGTTTCATTACTAACAGGTTACTGATTGGTTTGGTTTCATTACTAACAGGATACTGATTGGTTTCATTACTAACAGGTTACTGATTGGTTTGGTTTCATTACTAACAGGTTACTGATTGGTTTCATTACTAACAGGATACTGATTGGTTTGGTTTCATTACTAACAGGTTACTGATTGGTTTGGTTTCATTACTAACAGGTTACTGATTGGTTTCATTACTAACAGGTTACTGATTGGTTTGGTTTCATTACTAACAGGTTACTGTTTGTTTTCTCCATTTACAGGTTACTGATTGGTCAATACCTGCAGCAGTATATCATGCAGTAATGTCTGCCAATTCATCACTTCATGACTTAATTTCCAACGCACTGCAGGCCAATCACTGTGAAGCCACCCCTTCATCCCGCCATCCCACAGGGAACGAATGGGCGGAGAAGACAAATGACTCTCCCAATCTCTTCCTCCTGTCACCCCTCTCTCTCGCGGCTCCGCCACTGCAGCCTCTGGTGTCTCAGGCTCCTGTTCTGCAGTAGCCAACCAGATGCATCCACCAGATGCACACAGCTTGTCTGGTATCTCGCCGCTTCAATAACTCTCATTACAGTAATTGTTGCTTAATGTTTTCATCATCTGCTGTTTAGAGGGAACAGTTTTTCCTTTCTCTAATACAACAGGCTCCCCATGGGATTTACAATGTTACTTTATTCGATTGATTTATTTATTTTTTCATCCCTCTCATTCCCATTCTTCGTTACCCTCATTTCCATGGTCGAGAGGGGTCTGGGCAGACAGAGAGGGCGAGAGGGGTCTGGGCAGAGAGAGGGGGCGAGAGGGGAGAGAAGGATTGAAAAGAGGTAGAGAGAGAGAGGTAGAGAGAGAGAGGTAGAGAGAGAGGTAGAGAGAGACAGATAGAGAGAGAGGTAGAGAGAGAGAGAGAGAGAGAGAGAGAGGTAGCTGTAGCTTTCACATGGCTGTGAATGAGCTGAGAGACAAAGCAAGAAGAGCATTCTATGCCATTAAAAGGAACATTAAAATTGAAATTCCAATTAGAATCTGGCTATATGGTAGTGAAGTATGGGGTCCACTCTCTGATAATGAATTTACCAAATGGGACAAACATCCAATCGAAATACTGCATGCAGAGGTTTGCAAGACTGTATTGCAAGTGCAAAGGAAAACTCAAAATAACTCATGTAGAGCAGAATTGGGCCAATACCCCCTCCTCATTCGAAAAGAAAAAAGAGCCATCAAATTTCACAACCATCTAAAAACAAGTGACCCTAAAAACATTCCATCACACAGCTCTACAACGTGAAGAGATGAAACCAGAGAAGAGTTCCCTCAGCCAGCTGGTTCTGAGGCTCAGTTCACAAACCCAAACCAACCCCATAGAGCCTCAGGACAGCAGTCAACCAGCTGGTTCTGAGGCTCAGTTCACAAACCCAAACCAACCCCATAGAGACTCAGGACAGCACTCAGAAAATCTGGCCCAACCAAATCATCACAAAACAAAAAGAAAAATATATCACCTGTTGGAAAGACACCACAAAAAATCTAAGTAAACTTCAATGCTATTTGGCTCTAAACAGACAGTCCATGGTGGCCACTGTGACTGATAGAAAACTGAGGAAAACACTGACTAGGTACAGACTCAGTGAGCACAGTCTGGCTATAGAGGCTGGTCACCACAGACAAACCTGGCTGTCCAGAGAGGACAGTCTGGCTATAGAGACCGGTCGTCACAGACAAACCTGGCTGCCCAGAGAGGACAGGCTGTGCTCACTCTGCTCCAGGGGAGAGTTAGAGACAGAGCTGCATTTCCTATTACACTGTGACAAATACTCAGACCTAAGAGAATTTTTCTTTCCCATAATTACAATTCAATACAAAGAATTTGAAACTATAAAAGATGAAGAAAAAAAAACAAATATTTATTGGTGAAAAGCCAAAATGTGCACTTGTAACGGTTGTCGTCTGGGATGGAGGACCAAAACGCAGCAGGAATGTGGATGCTCATCTTGATTTATTTTAAAATAAAGTGAACACCAAAATAACAAACAACGAAGAACTCACGAACAACAAAACAGTCTTGTCAGGCTTACACAGGCAAAACAAGAAACAATCTCCCACAAACACTAAACCAAACAATTACCAATATATAGGACTCTCAATCAGAGGCAACGAGAAAGCACCTGCCTCCAATTGAGAGTCCAACCCCCCATTAACCTACACATAGAAATACACCAACCCAGAAAGAACATAGAACATAAACCAAAACCCGGAAATAATAAATCAAACGCCCTACTAAATAAACCACCTCCCCGAACCACATAAAACAAATACCCTCTGCCACGTCCTTCCAGATATGTGTCCTCCTGCCACAACCTGAGGGACAGACAGATATGTGTCCTCCTGCCACAACCTGAGGGACAGCCAGATATGTGTCCCCCTGCCACAACCTGAGGGACAGCCAGATATGTGTCCTCCTGCCACAACCTGAGGGACAGCCAGATATGTGTCCTCCTGCCACAACCTGAGGGACAGCCAGATATGTGTCCCCCTGCCACAACCTGAGGGACAGCCAGATATGTGTCCTCCTGCCACAACCTGAGGGACAGACAGATATGTGTCCTCCTGCCACAACCTGAGGGACAGCCAGATATGTGTCCCCCTGCCACAACCTGAGGGACAGCCAGATATGTGCAATGTAATGTGGATAATATTTCCCATGTAGTTTTGTTTTGTCTTTCATACCAGGTCATGTGTCTTCTCAGTCATGTTGACACTGGTCTACTACCGTTGCTTTAATGTATTGTTGTTCTGATTAATATTGTTGTTGTAATTGTTGTTAATGGTAATCCCATGTCTACTACTACTATTATTATTGCTGTTGGTCCCACCATTTATATATATATAAATATATTTTTTATTTTTTATTTTTCTATATGTATACTTTGATAATGTAAGTAATAACGAACTTGCCATGTCAATAAAGTCAATTGAATTGAATTGAGAGGCAGAGAAAGGGGCAGAGAGAGAGGCAGAGAGAGAGGTAGAGAGAGAGAGGTAGAGAGAGAGGTAGAGAGAGAGAGGCAGAGAGAGAGAGGTAGCGAGAGAGAGGCAGAGAGAGAGGTAGAGAGAGAGAGGTAGAGAGAGAGAGGTAGAGAGAGAGAGGTAGAGAGAGAGGTAGAGAGAGAGAGGCAGAGAGAGAGGTAGAGAGAGAGAGGTAGAGAGAGAGAGGTAGAGAGAGAGGTAGAGAGAGAGGTAGAGAGTGAGGTAGAGAGAGGTAGAGAGAGAGGTAGAGAGAGAGGTAGAGAGAGAGGTAGAGAGAGCGAGGTAGAGAGAGAGAGAAAGAGAGAGAAAGAAAGAGAGAGAGGTAGAGAGAGAGGTAGAGAGAGAGAGGTAGAGACAGAGACAGAGAGAGGTAGAGAGAGGTAGAGAGAGGTGGAGAGAGAGAGGTAGAGAGAGAGAGGTAGAGAGAGAGAGGTAGAGAGAGAGGTAGAGAGAGCGAGGTAGAGAGAGCGAGATAGAGAGAGAGGTAGAGGTAGAGAGATAGAGGTAGAGAGATAGAGGTAGAGAGAGAGACAGAGAGAGGTAGAGAGAGAGGTAGAGAGAGAGAGGTAGAGAGAGAGGTAGAGAGAGGTAGAGAGAGAGGTAGAGAGAGGGGTAGAGAGAGAGGTAGTGAGAGAGAGAGGTAGAGAGAGAGAGGTAGTGAGAGAGAGGTAGTGAGAGAGAGAGAGCGAGGTAGAGAGAGAGAGAGGTAGAGAGAGAGAGAGAGAGAGAGAGGTGTAGAGAGAGAGAGGTAGAGAGAGAGAGGTAGAGAGAGAGAGGCAGAGAGAGAGGTAGAGAGAGAGAGGTAGAGAGAGAGAGGTAGAGAGAGAGAGGTAGTGAGAGAGAGAGAGGGGGCTTCTGGCCTCAGAAGCAATGCAGCCATCAGGGCAAGAGCCACTGCCTCCTTAATGATTCCGTCACACGGATGCCATGTTGGCTCCAACAATCAAAGCAAGATCCAATGGATTCCCAACTCTACCTTTCTTAATGAGTCCTCACATGGCCGCCATGTTGGCACCAGCCATCAACATCTGGTCTGCTAACCCCGGCAGAGACCCACTCACTCTCAGAGAGTTTACTTACTCTTCACCTCCGCCATCACTCCCAGTGACTGATTGCCTACTTAGACGTGCTCTGTAGGGTGTTTCCTATCTAAAGAGACACGCCATAGAGAGAGAGAGAGAGAGAGAAACAGGATTGGACGGATAATCGCCTAGAAAACAATTCAACAAAAATGTTTAACTCCCCATACCGGGCCAGAGGAAGTTCCACCAAATGTGCATTCCAAATGACGCCTTATACACTATGTAGTGCACTACTTGTGACCAGAGCCCTATGGGTCCATGTCAAAAGTAGTGCACAATATTGGAAATAGGGTGCAATTTGGTCACAGAGACTCTTTTTCAGTCGGCAGGTTGTCAAATCTGTCATTGAGACGCTGTTAACCCAGAACGGATACAGACATTCTAAAGGATCATGTTAGAATATATTTTAGACTGGTTGTTGTTATTTCCCAGTGTTCCTCCGTTCCGACTGTCTTCAATCTCTCTCCTTTCCGACTATCTTCAATCAGTCTCCTTTCCGACTATCTTCAATCTGTCTCCTTTCCGACTATCTTCAATCTGTCTCCTTTCCGACTATCTTCAATCTGACTCCTTTTCGACTATCTTCAATCAGTCTCCTTTCCGACTATCTTCAATCTGACTCCTTTCCGACTATCTTCAATCTGTCTCCTTTCCGACTATCTTCAATCTGACTCCTTTCCGACTATCTTCAATCAGTCTCCTTTCCGACTATCTTCAATCAGTCTCCTTTCCGACTATCTTCAATCTGTCTCCTTTCCGACTATCTTCAATCTGTCTCCTTTCCGACTATCTTCAATCTGTCTCCTTTCCGACTATCTTCAATCTGTCTCCTTTCCGACTATCTTCAATCAGTCTCCTTTCCGACTATCTTCAATCTGTCTCCTTTCCGACTATCTTCAATCTGTCTCCTTTCCGACTATCTTCAATCTGTCTCCTTTTCGACTATCTTCAATCTGTCTCCTTCCCTGGTCTGGCTTGCTCTTTTGGTTTACGGTTTTAATCAAGAGCCTCGCTGGGCAATCCCTGATGGATTCAAACCAGTTTATACCTTTACATTTGAATCTACATAACAACAAAAAAACACGCATGCGCACACGTGCACGCACGCACGCACACACGCACGCACGCACACGCACGCACGCACGCACGCACGCACGCACACACGCACGCACACACACACACACACACACACACACACACACACACACACACACACACACACACACAGGGTTTACAGCTCCCAGGTATCCAGTAAGGGCACAGAACCGTATTGAAGGATCTGCTGCAGAAGCCAGGAAGATTGCCTTCTCGATAATTGTGTGTGTGTGTGTGTGTGTGTGTGTGTGTGTGTGTGTGTGTGTGTGTGTGTGTGTGTGTGTGTGTGCAGCCAGGTCACCCGTTATACAAGTCTGTATTCAACCTCAATCTATGTCTGAGGACTTTGGGATGTGAAGTGGAACTGGTCACTAGGGGCAACAGTGAGCGCTGTTACCTTCAAGTAGGTTTCGAGTGTTGTGGACGGAGGATGTTGGATGGAAGCTTCTGTCTCTGACACCTAAAGGATGCGAGTTTCAGAAAACAGAAAGTTATTGTTGAGATTTCAGTATTAAGCCTATTCCAAAAAACCATAACCTTTCAGAGTTAATGTTAAAACATTAAGATTTTCAGAGTTATATGCACAAACTTAACCCTAACCTTAACCTTTCAGAGTTAATGACTGAACGTAAACTTAAGCACTTTGAAATGTCACGTTTGCGATACCTTCGAAATGTCATGCTTAAGAAACATGGATGAAACGTGTAATTCTGAAGCAAAACTGTGAGAGCAAGCTGGTATGTGTGGATCCTTACAAACAGTCCTTGACACAAACACGAGCCTGTTCTTTGTATATTAACAAATGACCAGGGAACAAAGATTTTTAACAACATGTCACCTCCTCCTTGTAACGCCCTGGCCATAGAGAGGGGTTACCTCCTCCTCTACAGTATCTACAGTATGTTACCTCCTCCTCTACAGTATCTACAGTATGTTCCCTCCTCCTCCTCTACAGTATAACAGCTGTTCATCCTCCTCCCTCTACAGTATCTACAGAGGTACGCTCCTCTACAGTATCTACAGTATGTTACCTCCTCCTCCTCCTCTACAGTATCTACAGTATGTTACCTCCTCCTCCTCTACAGTATCTACAGTATGTTACCTCCTCCTCCTCTACAGTATCTACAGTATGTTACCTCCTCCTCCTCTACAGTATCTACAGTATGTTACCTCCTCCTCCTCTACAGTATCTACAGTATGTTACCTCCTCCTCCTCTACAGTATCTACAGTATGTTACCTCCTCCTCCTCTACAGTATCTACAGTATGTTACCTCCTCAGTATGTTACCTCCTCTCCT
>NC_042982.1:45170851-45239938 GCF_901001165.1 Salmo trutta | reverse complement strand
AGGGGTGGAGAGGTGTGCGAGAGGAGAGAGAGAGAGAGAGAGAGAGAGAGAGAGAGAGAGAGAGAGAGAGAAAGAGAGAAGGGGGAGACAGGGAAAGGGAGAGATAGCAGCAGTGCTCGTGGGAGAGAGATCATATTTGTTTTCCAAACAGGCATCAGTAACCATGGCGAGGCGAAGATCATTGTCATGCTACAGCTGCCTCGCTTTCCGCTCTTCTCTCTCTCTCTCTCGCTCTCTTTCGCTCTCTCTCGCTCTCTCTCAATTCAATTCAAGGGGCTTTATTGGCATGGGAAACATAAGTTAACATTGCCAAAGTAAGTGAAGTAGATAATAAACAAAGTGAATTAAACAATAAAAATTAACAGTAAACATTACACTCACAGAAGTTCCAAAAGAATAAAGACATTTCTAACGTCATATTATGTCTATATACAGTGATGTAACGATGTGCAAATAGTACAAAAGGGATTTTTTTTAATACATAAATATGGGTTGTATTTACAAAGGTGTTTGTTCTTCACTGGTTGACCTTTTCTTGTGGCAACAGGTCACAAATCTTGCTGCTGTGATGTCACACTGGTATTTCACCCAGTAGATATGGGAGTTTTGGGGTTTGTTTTTGAATTCTTTGTGGATCTGTGTAATCTGAAGGAAATATGTGTCTCTAGCGGAACGCCTCACCAATATCCGATGGTAGCGCCTGGCGCGAAATACGAAAAACATTAAAAATGCTATAATTTCAATTTCTCAAACATGACTATTTTACACCATTTGAAAGACTCTCCTTTATCTAACCACATTGTCCGATTTCAAAAAGGCTTTACAACAAAAGCAAAACATTAGATTATGTCAGGAGAGAACCCAGCCAGAAATAATCACACACCCATTTTTCAAGCTAGCATATAATGTCACAAAAACCAAAACCACAGCTAAATGCAGCACTAACCTTTGATGATCTTCATCAGATGACACTCCTATGACATTATGTTATACAATACATGCATGTTTTGTTCAATCAAGTTCATATTTATATCAAAAAACAGCTTTTTACATTAGCATGTTTTGTTCAGAACTAGCATACCCACCGAAAACTTCCGGTGAATTTACTAAATTACTCACGATAAACGTTGACAAAAAACATAACAATTATTTTAAGAATTATAGATACAGAACTCCTTTATGCAATCGTGGTGTCCGATTTTAAAATAGCTTTTCGGCGAAAGCACATTTTGCAATATTCTGAGCAGATAGCCCGGCCATCACGGCTAGCTAATTTGACACCCACCAAGTTTGGCCCTCACCAAACTCAGATTTACTATAAGAAAAATTGGATTAACCTTTGCTGTTCTTCATCAGAATGCACTCCCAGGACTTCTACTTCAACAACAAATGTTGTTTTGGTTCCAAATAATGCATAGTTATATCCAAATAGCTCCGTTTTGTTCGTGCGTTCAGGTAACTATCCGAAGGGTGACGCGCCGGCGCATATCGTGACAAAAGATTTCAAAATATTCCATTACCGTACTTCGAAGCATGTCAAACGATGTTTAAAATATATTTTTATGCGATTTTTCTCGTAAAATAGCGATAATATTCCAACCGGGAGACGTTGTATTCATTCAAACAGTGAAAGAAAAAAATGGAGTCGTCTCATGCACGCGCGCACCAGTGTCATTGTCCTCAGAAGGACCACACACCAAAACACCTGCTGTTTTTTGCCCAGAGACTACAGAGCTATCATTGCACTTTCTGGCACCTTCCTAGAGCCAATGGAACCCTTAGAAAATGTCGCGTTACAGCAGAGATGCTGTATTTTTTATAGAGAGGCTACAGAAGGACCAGAAATGGTCAGACAGGGCACTTCCTGTATAGAATCTTCTCAGGTTTTGGCCAGCCATACGAGTTCTGTTATACTCACAGACACCATTCAAACAGTTTTAGAAACTTTAGAGTGTTTTCTATCCAAATCTACTAATTATATGCATATTCTAGTTTCTGGGCAGGAGTAGTAACCAGATTAAATCGGGTATGTTTTTTATCCGGCCGTGAAAATACTGCCCCCTATCCCTAACAGGTTTTAAGAAATATCAGAAGAAGCAAGGTCAGAGACAGAAATATATAAACATAAATACATATAGATATAATACTGTTATAAACAGTATGGACCGTATGGACAGTAGTTATACAGGATGGTGTGTATGGACAGTAGTTATATAGGATGGTGTGTATAGACAGTATAGACAGTAGTTATATAGGATGGTGTGTATAGACAGTAGTTATATAGGATGGTGTGTATATACAGTAGTTATATAGGATGGTGTGTATATACAGTATAGACAGTAGTTATATAGGATGGTGTGTATAGACAGTAGTTATAAAGGATGGTGTGTATATACAGTAGTTATATAGGATGGTGTGTATAGACAGTATAGACAGTAGTTATATAGGATGGTGTGTATATACAGTATAGACAGTAGTTATATAGGATGGTGTGTATATACAGTATAGACAGTAGTTATATAGGATGGTGTGTATAGACAGTAGTTATATAGGATGGTGTGTATAGACAGTAGTTATATAGGATGGTGTGTGTAGACAGTAGTTATATAGGATGGTGTGTATAGACAGTAGTTATTTGGCATGGTTTGTATAGACAGTATGGACAGTAGTTATATAGGATGGTGTGTATAGACAGTAGTTATATAGGATGGTGTGTATAGACAGTATAGACAGTAGTTATACAGGATGGTGTGTATAGACAGTAGTTATATAGAATGGTGTGTATAGACAGTAGTTATATAGGATGGTGTGTATAGACAGTAGTTATATAGGATGGTGTGTATAGACAGTATGGACAGTAGTTATATAGGATGGTGTGTATAGACAGTAGTTATATAGCATGCTTTGTATAGACAGTATAGACAGTAGTTACATAGGATGGTGTGTATAGACAGTAGTTATATAGGATGGTGTGTATAGACAGTAGTTATATAGGATGGTGTGTATAGACAGTAGTTATATAGGATGGTGTGTATAGACAGTAGTTATATAGGATGGTGTGTATAGACAGTAGTTATATAGGATGGTGTGTATAGACAGTATAGACAGTAGTTATACAGGATGGTGTGTATAGACAGTAGTTATATAGGATGGTGTGTATAGACAGTAGTTATATAGGATGGTGTGTATAGACAGTAGTTATATAGCATGGTGTGTATAGACAGTATAGACAGTAGTTATATAGGATGGTGTGTATATACAGTAGTTATATAGGATGGTGTGTATAGACAGTAGTTATATAGGATGGTGTGTATAGACAGTAGTTATATAGGATGGTTTGTATAGACAGTATAGACAGTAGTTATATAGGATGGTGTGTATAGACAGTATAGACAGTAGTTATATAGGATGGTCTGTATAGACAGTAGTTATATAGGATGGTTTGTATAGACAGTAGTTATATAGAATGGTGTGTATGGACAGTAGTTATATAGGATGGTTTGTATAGACAGTATGGACAGTATGGACAGTATGGACAGTATGGACAGTATGGACAGTTTGGACAGTATGGACAGTATAGACAGTATGGACAGTATGGACAGTATGGACAGTATGGACAGCATGGACAGTTTGGACAGTATGGACAGTATAGACAGTATGGACAGTATAGACAGTATAGACAGTATGGACAGTATAGACAGTATGGACAGTATGGACAGTATAGACAGTATGGACAGCATGGACAGTTTGGACAGTATGGAGAGCATATGAATAGAAAAGGTGTGTAGAGCGGTAGTTATACATGATGAGCAATGACTAGAATACAGTATATACATACAACGTGAGCAGAACACTATGTAAGCATTATTAAAGTGACCAATGTTCAATGACTTTGTACACAGGGCAGCAATCGCTAACGTGCAGGGTTGAGTACTGGGTTGTAGCTGGCTAGTAACAGTGACTATAGTTCAGGGTACTGGGGGGAGACTAGTAACAGTGACTATAGTTCAGGGTACTGGGGGGAGACTAGTAACAGTGACTATAGTTCAGGGCAGTGTACTGGGGGGAGACTAGTAACAGTGACTATAGTTCAGGGTACTGGGGGGAGACTAGTAACAGTGACTATAGTTCAGGGTACTGGGGGGAGACTAGTAACAGTGACTATAGTTCAGGGTACTGGGGGAGACTAGTAACAGTGACTATAGTTCAGGGTACTGGGGGAGACTAGTAACAGTGACCAATGTTCAGGGTACTGGGGGGAGACTAGTAACAGTGACTATAGTTCAGGGTACTGGGGGGAGACTAGTAACAGTGACAATAGTTCAGGGTACTGGGGGAGACTAGTAACAGTGACTATAGTTCAGGGTACTGGGGGAGACTAGTAACAGTGACTATAGTTCAGGGTACTGGGGGGAGACTAGTAACAGTGACTATAGTTCAGGGTACTGGGGGGAGACTAGTAACAGTGACTATAGTTCAGGGCAGGGTACTGGGGGGGAGACTAGTAACAGTGACTATGGTTTAGGGTACTGGGGGGAGACTAGTAACAGTGACTATAGTTCAGGGTACTGGGGGGAGACTTGTAACAGTGACTATAGTTCAGGGTACTGGGGGAAACTAGTAACAGTGACTATCGTTCAGGGCAGGGAACTGGGGGGAGACTAGTAACAGTGACTATAGTTTAGGGTACTGGGGGGAGACTAGTAACAGTGACCATAGTTTAGGGTACTGGGGGGAGACTAGTAACAGTGACTATAGTTCAGGGTACTGGGGAGACTAGTAACAGTGACTATAGTTCAGGGTACTGGGGGAGACTAGTAACAGTGACTATAGTTCAGGGTACTGGGGGGAGACTAGTAACAGTGACTATAGTTCAGGGTACTGGGGGGGAGACTAGTAACAGTGACTATAGTTCAGGGTACTGGGGGAGACTAGTAACAGTGACCAATGTTCAGGGTACTGGGGGGAGACTAGTAACAGTGACTATAGTTCAGGGTACTGGGGAAGGCTAGTAACAGTGACTATAGTTCAGGGTACTGGGGGGAGACTAGTAACAGTGACTATAGTTCAGGGTACTGGGGGAGACTAGTAACAGTGACTATAGTTCAGGGTACTGGGTGGAGACTAGTAACAGTGACTATAGTTCAGGGTACTGGGGGGAGACTAGTAACAGTGACTATAGTTCAGGGTACTGGGGAGACTAGTAACAGTGACTATAGTTCAGGGTACTGGGGGAGACTAGTAACAGTGACCAATGTTCAGGGTACTGGGGGGAGACTAGTAACAGTGACTATAGTTCAGGGTACTGGGGAAGGCTAGTAACAGTGACTATAGTTCAGGGTACTGGGGGGAGACTAGTAACAGTGACTATAGTTCAGGGTACTGGGGGGAGACTAGTAACAGTGACTATAGTTCAGGGTACTGGGGGGAGACTAGTAACAGTGACAATAGTTCAGGGTACTGGGGGAGACTAGTAACAGTGACTATAGTTCAGGGTACTGGGGGGAGACTAGTAACAGTGACTATAGTTCAGGGTATGGGGGGAGGACTAGTAACAGTGACTATAGTTCAGGGTACTGGGGGGAGACTAGTAACAGTGACTATAGTTCAGGGTACTGGGGGGAGACTAGTAACAGTGACTATAGTTCAGGGCAGGGTACTGGGGGGAGACTAGTAACAGTGACTATAGTTCAGGGTACTGGGGGAGACTAGTAACAGTGACTATAGTTCAGGGTACTGGGGGGAGACTAGTAACAGTGACTATAGTTCAGGGTACTGGGGGAGACTAGTAACAGTGACTATAGTTCAGGGTACTGGGGGGAGACTAGTAACAGTGACTATAGTTCAGGGTACTGGGGGAGACTAGTAACAGTGACTATAGTTCAGGGTACTGGGGGAGACTAGTAACAGTGACTATAGTTCAGGGTACTGGGGGGGAGACTAGTAACAGTGACTATAGTGCAGGGTACTGGGGGGAGACTAGTAACAGTGACTATAGTTCAGGGTACTGGGGGGAGACTAGTAACAGTGACTATAGTTCAGGGCAGGGTACTGGGGGAGACTAGTAACAGTGACTATAGTTCAGGGTACTGGGGGAGACTAGTAACAGTGACTATAGTTCAGGGTACTGGGGGGAGACTAGTAACAGTGACTATAGTTCAGGGTACTGGGGGAGGCTAGTAACAGTGACTATAGTTCAGGGTACTGGGGGGAGACTAGTAACAGTGACTATAGTTCAGGGTGCTGGGGGGAGACTAGTAACAGTGACTATACTTCAGGGTACTGGGGGAGACTAGTAACAGTGACTATAGTTCAGGGCGGGGTACTGGGGGGAGGCTAGTAACAGTGACTATAGTTCAGGGTACTGGGGGAGACTAGTAACAGTGACTATAGTTCAGGGTACTGGGGGGAGACTATTAACAGTGACTATAGTTCAGGGTACTGGGGGAGACTAGTAACAGTGACTATAGTTCAGGGTACTGGGGGAGACTAGTAACAGTGACTATAGTTCAGGGTACTGGGGGAGACTAGTAACAGTGACTATAGTTCAGGGTACTGGGGGGAGGCTAGTAACAGTGACTATAGTTCAGGGTACTGGGGGAGACTAGTAACAGTGACTATAGTTCAGGGTACTGGGGGAGGCTAGTAACAGTGACTATAGTTCAGGGTACTGGGGGGAGACTAGTAACAGTGACTATAGTTCAGGGTACTGGGGGAGACTAGTAACAGTGACTATAGTTCAGGGTACTGGGGGAGACTAGTAACAGTGACTATAGTTCAGGGTACTGGGGGGAGACTAGTAACAGTGACTATAGTTCAGGGTACTGGGGGAGACTAGTAACAGTGACTATAGTTCAGGGCAGGGTACTGGGGGGAGACTAGTAACAGTGACTATAGTTCAGGGTACTGGGGGGAAGTTATGCTGTATTATATTCCATATTGGAGACATCAGCCGTAACATTGTCCCTGGCTGCACACTATATTGGAGACATCAGCCGTAACATTGTCCCTGGCTGCACAGCATATTGGAGACATCAGCCGTAACATTGTCCCTGGCTGCACACTATATTGGAGACATCAGCCGTAACATTGTCCCTGGCTGCACAGCATATTGGAGACAACAGCCGTAACATTGTCCCTGGCTGCATAGCATATTGGAGACATCAGCCATAATGTTATGGCATCCATTTCGACGCTCCAGGTAACACAGCCTTTTTTTAACCAGCTATAAAGGTCATTCAATGATCATGTATAAACGCCCCAACTAATTTACCCCCTGTAGAACAGTGATACAGTAATGTTCTATTACTTAGAGTTTAGAGTAAACAGCAGGAGAGGGAGAGATGGAGATGGGCTGAGAGACCTTTCTACTGTCACTCCACTTTGTATGGTGTATCAATACACCCAGTCACTACAAAGATACAGGCGTCCTTCCTAACTCAGTTGCCAGAGAAGAAGGAAACCGCTCAGGGATTTCATCATGAGGCCAATGGTGACATTAAAACAGTTATAGAGTTTAATGGCTGTGATGGGAGAAAACTGAGGATGGATCAACAACATTGTAGTTACTCCACAGTACTAACCTAAATGACGGAGTGATAAGAAAGAAGCCTGTAAAGAGTAAAAATATTCCAAAACATGCATCCTGTTTGCAACAAGGCACTAAAGTAAAACGGCAAAGAATGTGGAAAATAAATGTTCTGTTTGGGGCAAATCCAACACAACACATCACTGAGTACAACTCTTTATATTTTCAAGCATGATCGTGGCTGCATCATGTTATTGGTATGCTTGCCTACGGCAAGGTCTAATTTGTTGCAATAAAAATAAACGGAATAGAGCTAAGCACAGGCAAAATCCTAGAGGAAAACCTGGTTCAGTCTGCTTTCCAACAGACACCGGGATACAAATTCACCTTTCAGCAGGACTTTAGCCTAAAACAAAAGGCCAAATATACACTGGAAAATAATATAGCAATGACCAACAACCAACTTGACAGAGCTTGAAGAATAAAAAAAATATAGAATATACAAATATTGTACAATTCAGGTCTGCAAAGCTCTTAGAGACGTACCCAGAACGACTCACAGCTGTAATCACTGCCAAAGGTAACATGTATTGAGGAGTGTGAATACTTATGTAAATTAGATATTTCTGTATTTCATTTTCAATACATTCACAAAAATGTGTAAAAACATGTTTTCACAGAAGAGAAAGAAAAATATTTTATACTGTTATTTATCTCTAGGTTAACATGGAGGAGAAGGAGGCTCCTTTATCTCCCTCTTCTCTCTTCCTGTCTCCTTCATCTCCCGCTTCTCTCTTCCTTTCTCCTTCATCTCCCTCTTCTCTCTTCCTGTCTCCTTTATCTCCCCCTTCTCTCTTCCTGTCTCCTTCATCTCCCCCTTCTCTCTTCCTGTCTCCTTTATCTCCCTCTTCTCTCTTCCTGATCTCCCTCTTCTCTCTTCCTGTCTCCTTCATCTCCCCCTTCTCTCTTCCTGTCTCCTTTATCTCCCTCTTCTCTCTTCCTGTCTCCCTCATCTCCCTCTTCTCTCTTCCTGTCTCCTTTATCTCCCGCTTCCCTCTTCCTTTCTCCTTCATCTCCCCCTTCTCTCTTCCTGTCTCCCTCTTCTCTATTCCTGTCTCCTTCATCTCCCTCTTCTCTCTTCCTGTCTTCATCTCCCTCTTCTCTCTTCCTGTCTCCTTCATCTCCCTCTTCTCTCTTCCTGTCTCCTTTATCTCCCGCTTCCCTCTTCCTGTCTCCTTCATCTCCCTCTTCTCTCTTCCTGATCTCCCTCTTCTCTCTTCCTGTCTCCTTCATCTCCCTCTTCTCTCTTCCTGTCTCCTTTATCTCCCTCTTCTCTCTTCCTGATCTCCCTCTTCTCTCTTCCTTTCTCCTTCATCTCCCTCTTCTCTCTTCTTCATCTCCCTCTTCTCTCTTCCTGTCTCCTTCATCTCCCTCTTCTCTCTTCCTGTCTCCTCTCTACTCCCTGTACTTTAGTCCACGTCTTCTCTCCTCCCCCACACCCCCCCTCTACTTTATCAGCTATGTGAAGTTACAGCAGCGTGTCTCATTAAGGAATTAGAAGCACAGGCCTTAATTAGATCAACACAAATTAATTAAAAAGAGATCAAGAATTACATACATTAATTACAGAACTAACGGCTAGGTAGTTCTGTGTAGAAGTATCTGTCAGAAGGCCCTCAAGTCCCTGTTCTGTTACCATTGTTTGCTTTGTAAATTTATTAAGAGTTATTAAGTGTGCGTTCCAAATGCCCCCCCCCATTACCTATGTAGTTCACTATGTTTGACCAGGATCTATAGGGCTCTGATTAAAAGGAGTGCACTATATTAGGGATAAGGGTGCAATTTGAGACAGCCAGATGTCAAGATAACGTCCTTTCACAGCTCCCTAGGTTAAATCTCTTAAATGTAATCTAAAATGTAATCTATGTAATCCATCCAAAAGTAATTAGGCCTATTTATCATGACAGGGGCCATAAACAATAACTAGTAATGCTGCGTACTCCAAGATACGTAAGGTTAAAGGTTAAAATCTCACCCTTTTTGGTGATAACATTTTATACATCACTAAGGTGTAGTCACTTTTGAGGTCACAAGCTCATATGAAATATTTTATACGATGCGTTTCCTCTTCAGCAAAACTATATAACGCTTGAAATTGCCTATATGCTTTCTAAATATAGTATAGTAAAACTATAAAACGACTAGCTATAAGAATTCACCTTCCTTATAACTATAAAATACGTATTTGTATGTTTATACAAATACAATACAACTTTATTAATCCCCCAAAGGGGCAACTCATTTGGCGTTGACAGGGTGCTTCAGACAAGACAAACTCACACTAACAGTAGAAAAAAAAATATATAAAAGCATTTATTAAGGCATCAGTTAATGGTCCTGTTTAACTTGGCGGATGGCCTCGGGCACAAACGAGGCCCTGCTCCTATTGGTGGAGCACTTGAGACAGCGCAGGGGGGGGGGGGGCGCGTCCGAGGGGGAGCAGTTTGAACTGCGGGTTGAGGACACGGGTGCTGTCACCCAGGATGTCATAGGTCATCCTCCTGGCCTGCTGCTCAAAGAACGAAGCCAGACTTCCAAGAGGCACCCCCAGTGATCTCACAGCAGGTGGCTTGGAGGCGGTTCCTGTTCTTGACAGAAAAGGGGATGTGAATCAGCATACGAAAAAGAAACAGAACGAATGAAAGAACTGGAAAAAAGGTTTGCAATATTGATTTGTGGACACTAAATCAATTCAGTTTCCTGAGGTAGTATTGTCTATGCTGAGGTTGTTTGAAGATGGTGTCTGCGTTTTTTTTGTTTTTGTTTTGTTTGTTTGTTTAGGGTTTTATCAAAGATGGTACCAAGATGGTCCACAATGTCCACCTCTTCACAACTGATGATCCCTTGCTCCATCCTGGGGGGGACTTCCTCCTGAAGTCGAACAACCATTTCTTTAATCTTGGAGACGTTCAACTCCAACAGCGCACAGTCACACCAATCAATAAGGTTCTGGAGGGCTGGGCCGTGGTTCTGCTCAGAACCTGAGAGTGTTAGAGAAATGGTCTCTCTCTCTTGATGAAAATAAATAAATAAATAAAAACAGTATAAAATGTTCTGTCCTCACCGTAGACTTTACAACCATTGGATGGTGATAGCGCTGATGTCATCCACGTGTTCCTATGGTAAACTCTCGATGGCGCAGGAAAAGAGAATTATTTGAATCTGAAGCGCCGTATTGCTAAATGGGACTGAACGGCACCAAAAGAAAATCACTAAGGATCATGGTGAAAGCGGCCGTAACTATACTGAACAAATATATAACCACAAGAGAAATTAACATTCAATTATCTGGCAACAGCTCTGGTGGATATTCCTGCAGTCCTGCATGCCAATTGTGCACTCAATCAAAACTTGAGACATCTGTGGTTTTGTGCTGTGTGACAAAACTGCACATTTTAGAGTGGCCTTTTATTGTACCCGGCACAAGGTGCACCTGTGTAATGATCATGCTGTTTAATCAGCTTCTTGATATGCCACACCTGTCAGGTGGATGGATTATCTTGGCAAAGGAGAAATGCTCACTAACAGGGATGTAAACTAATTTGTGCACAACATTTGAGAGAAATACGCTTTTTTGTGCGTATGAACAATTTCTGGGATCTTTTCATTTCAGCTCATGAAATATGTTGCGTTTATGTTTTTGTTCAGTGTAGCAAAGGATTGTGGTCAATGTAGTCATTGTCACGCCCTGACCAGGTGAACTCTGCTATTTTGGTCAGGGTGTGGCATTTCTATGGTTTATTTTCTATGTTTTGGTTATAGTCTTTCTTTGTGTTTTATTTCTATGTTGGGCTCGGGGGTGATTTCCCAATCAGACAGCTGTCGCTTGTTATGTCTGATTGGGAATCACATTTAAGTTCCTTTCCCCCCACGATGTTTGTGGGTTGTTGTCTCTTTTGTTTGAGCAAGTTAACGTTTCGTCTATTCTTTGTCTGTTTTGGTAACGTGTTTATTTGTGTCTAAATAAACATGTGTTCGCTCCCAGCTGCGCTTTGGTCCGCTTCCTTATCACCCGACGACGAGCGTTACAGTCATTTTCATTCTGCCTAAAAGAGAGCCTGCCGGCCTGTGATTGGTCTGTGTCAGCATGTGGTCCTGTGTGATGAAAAATGTAGTAGTCAGAATCGATCACTATTAAATTAAATATCTCAATTTGTAGCGAACTTTAAAGAAATTCCAAGTGGGGATCGAATTTGATCATAATAAACATATTTTAGAGGCCAAAAATTTGTCTCAAAATTTTTGGGGGGGCCGTTCTGGCAATCGGAATGTACAGTGTAGTCGGAAAGTATTCAGACCCCTTGACTTTTTCCACATTTTATTACATTATGAGCTTTATTCTAAAATGTTTTGTTTTTTTACTTTTCCCCTCATCAATCTACACACAATACCCCATAACAGGTTTTTAGAATTTTTTGTAAACGAATAAAACATAAGTACATAAGTATTCATACCCTTTTGCTACGAGACATGAAATTGAGCTCAGGTGCATCCTGTTTCCATTGATCATCCTTGAGATGTTTCTACAACTTGATTGGGAGTCCACCTGTGGTACATTCAATTGATTGGACATGAGTTGGAAAGGCACACACACCTGTCTATATAAAAGGTCCAACAGTTGACAAGTGCATGTCAGATTTAAAACCAAAGCATGAAGTCGAAGGAATTGTCCATAGAGCTCCGAGAAAAGGATTGTGTCGAGGCACAGATCTGGGGAAGAGTACCAAAAAAATGTCTGCAGCGTTGAAAAACACATTGGCCTCCATCATTCTTAAATGGAAGAAGTTTGGAAGACTCTTCCTAGAGCAATCGGGAGAGAAGGATGTACTGTTAATAACATCAGCAGCATGGGTTGCTCCTGTTGTTAATACATGCTAATAATTCAGGAATATTCAGCAGGATGGCAGTCAGTCGGGACAGGGACAATCTTTCAGCGGCTGTACCAGAAGGTTTAGGTCCCAAATGGCACCCTATTCCCAACAAAATGCACTACATTTGACTAGGACCCATACGTTTCGTGGTTAAAAGTAGTGCACTTTATAGGGAATAGTGTGCCATGGGCCCTGGTCAAAAGTAGTGCACTATGTAGGGAATAGGGTGCCATGGGTCCTGGTCAAAAGTAGTGCACTATGTAGGGAATAGGGTGCCATGGGTCCTGGTCAAAAGTAGTGCACTATGTAGGGAATAGGGTGCCATGGGTCCTGGTCAAAAGTAGTGCACTATGTAGGGGAAAAAAAGGGTGCAAACTTGTAGCTGTGAAACATGTGGCCCTATATATGTTCTATGTATTCAAAACCCTCAACAATAATGAATTACTATATAGCGAAGTGACCATAGTGATAGATAGGAATCAGTACCTGGACAGAAGCCAATTCAACCTTTACTTATCTCAGCTTCAGCTACCTGGAAAGCTCTGGGACTGTACCAAATGGCACCCTACTTCCAAGTGCACTATTTTTGACCTAACGAAGTGCACTGTAAAGGGAATAGGGTGCCATTTGGGATACAAACCTACGAGCGACACTCATCTAAATAAATGATGCTAACGTAGGTTCACATCTCCCGTGTGATTCTGTCACACGTTGTAAATGTTTACATGTCAAGATAAGCAATCACACACACACACACACACACACACACACACACACACACACACACACACACACACATGGGTTAACACACACACACATGGGTTAACACACACACATGGGTTAAAACACACACACACACACATGGGTTTACACACACATGGGTTAACACACACACACACACACACATGGGTTAACACACACACACACACACACACATGGGTTAACACACACACATATGTGTTAACACACACACACAGACACTTAGAAATGATCAGTCATATGTTATCCTCTACTTTAGTGATTGAAAAAGCGTTGCCAGTTTGAATAGTTTTTTACTATCAAAATGACATTTATAAGACATTATTTTAATTATAGATGGCATTTTAATATGGCTCTCACACCAATTACAGAACGCTTTGAAAAAAAAACCTTTTACAATGTTTATGAAAAATGTGAGAGACCCTTAATGAAAAATATGAAAAGTATGATTTGACATGATGTCTTTGCTATGCATAAAACATAACATTTACTTTCCAAACATTTCCAAATGAGTGATTTAGAGTGTTTACAAACACCTTGTAGTCCCGAGTGGCTGTCTGACCTTCCTAAATATCTCCTGCTAAATTACTGTAATAGAGATAAGAACAATTAAACAACACCTCCTCAGAAACATTTGGAATCTAATCTGTCATATTATTAAACAACAATAATGCCAGACTAAATTGTTGACTTGTTGCATTGGGTCCCTAATGCTAACACTTTTTTGTCACCCGTTATAGAAAATTGTATTTGTTCATGAATGTTTTCTGATGCAGGCATACAGGCCTTATGATGGGGTTTATAAGCGCTTCATTAACTTTTTAAAAGTTATGTTCAGTTTTAACTCGTCTTCAACGAGGGATGTAGATAAGAGGTAAGAATGAGAGATTTTAGTTAATGATGTCTCCAAATCTAAAAATAGATTTTAGTTAATGATGTCTCCTAGTCTAGTGTAAAAGCGTACATCATGATTCAGAAAGATATCAACTCATTCTGCATGCTATCAGCCCTTGCCGCCTCCCTGTAAAGGCTGTGTTAGGATTTGTCTCCTGCCCTGGTTGAGCTGTGGCAGGGTGGAAAGACAGTAAGAAGAGTAGCTGAAACCCACTACTCTGGGGACACCACCGTGACGTGCTCTCAAACATTAACCCAATCAGTCTCGCCGCGATGCCGGCACGATTTGGACTCATAAACCCCTTGTAAAACAGTGATGGAGCTACAGACTTGAATTCGGTCTATTTTTTCTTCTGAATCCATTGGTAGCAGCAACATTTAACAGGCTTAACAGGCTGATCTGATTTGTAATTGTTTTGTGTTCTGTTCTACTTGGGGCCCTGCTTGTCCTAAAAGGAAAATGGTAAAACACACATTCACTGTGAGGATATATATATAAAAGGACTGTAAATGCAGATAAATGAAAGTCAGATAAATGAAAAGCTGATTTTTTATTTTGTTGTTGTTGCTGGGGTCTCGGGACGTATACGGTTAACATTGATTGACAAGGGCATTGAGTTAAGATGTATCATCTTCATCAAATGAACTAACTCAAAACACACAGCCTGGTCTCTGTTTTGTTGAAACCTTCCTATCACCCAAGGATTTATTGAAGGATAAAACATGATCAGATTAATAGTTATGTGTATTGTATTGATGTATAGTTTTTACCCAGGGGTTCCTGATTGGTGAAAACAACCAGCTTGCTCTGATTTATTTGTAGATTGTTGTTTTAACCAACAAAACAAAACAAACAAAACAACAACAACAAAAAAAGACAAGAAGATGACTCGAGTACTTGTAATTCTTTCTCTGTGTCTCGATGAGTTAAATATGTATTCTTCTCCGCAGTCTGACGGTCTGGGATGAACGTGAGACACCAACTTACAAATTAGTTAAGATATGAAGACGTACACCCGAAAATAACACTAGGACGTTTGAGTCCTGGCCATCAGAGAATATCATTGGCTGGTGGATTTAATTTAAATTCCTCTCAGTGCCCCTCAGGCATCCTATTATCATACCAGTATTATGTCTGCAGAAGTTCAGACCAGTGGTTTCTGCTTCCTAGCGTTTCCTTTAGTTTTCAGAAGGTATGAAAGACTGGCTCCCTGTGAAATCAATTAATGAGGTCAAAGTCAGGTTGTTTAGAGTTCAGAATCACCTGACTGGAATTAAGTGACTGCCAGATGTGTGCGTGTTTGAGTAGGAGACATAAATTAGTCAAACTGTTGTCTACTTCACAAATACCACAGTTAGCTGTGCTTCTGTGCGAACACACTGTGTGGAATAGGGCTAACACACTGTGTTGAATAGGGCTAACACACTGTGTGGAATAGGGCTAACACACTGTGTGGAATAGGGCTAACACACTGTGTGGAATAGGGCTAACACACTGTGTGGTATAGGGCTAACACACTGTGTTGAATAGGGCTAACACACTGTGTTGAATAGGGCTAACACACTGTGTTGAATAGGGCTAACACACTGTGTTGAATAGGGCTAACACGCTGTGTTGAATAGGGCTAACACACTGTGTTGAATAGGGCTAACACGCTGTGTTGAATAGGGCTAACACGCTGTGTTGAATAGGGCTAACACGCTGTGTTGAATAGGGCTAACACACTGTGTTGAATAGGGCTAACACACTGTGTTGAATAGGGCTAACACACTGTGTTGAATAGGCTAACACACTGTGTTGAATAGGGCTAACACGCTGTGTTGAATAGGGCTAACACACTGTGTTGAATAGGGCTAACACGCTGTGTTGAATAGGGCTAACACGCTGTGTTGAATAGGGCTAACACGCTGTGTTGAATAGGGCTAACACGCTGTGTTGAATAGGGCTAACACACTGTGTTGAATAGGGCTAACACGCTGTATTGAATAGGGCTAACACGCTGTGTTGAATAGGGCTAACACGCTGTGTTGAATAGGGCTAACACGCTGTGTTGAATAGGGCTAACACACTGTGTGGTATAGGGCTAACACACTGTGTTGAATAGGGCTAACACACTGTGTTGAATAGGGCTAACACGCTGTGTTGAATAGGGCTAACACGCTGTGTTGAATAGGGCTAACACACTGTGTGGTATAGGGCTAACACACTGTGTTGAATAGGGCTAACACGCTGTGTTGAATAGGGCTAACACACTGTCTGTGATCCCCTGCTGCTGCTATTCACAACTATGAGTGAAGTGAAGCCAATAGGTTCAACCAAAGAAGCACTTTGTTCTTTTATAAGCAAAGAAAACATATTTTTTAAGATTGTAAAACAAATGTTTTACACCAGTAGAGCTAGGCGTTGAGTAGGTTAGGTTAACAGAGAGTGATGTGGAAAGGACACGGTTTAAATATAAAATATACCATTTCTGAAAACCCCCAGAAACCTGTTGAAACATATCATGTTTGAAGATAATCTTTTGATAAAATCTCCTTCCTGCAGTTTGTTACAAGTAGAGTTGTGATGGTCAGGGAATCCTGAATGACGGTAATTGGCCAGCGAAATGTCGCAGTAATAACTCCTGACTTCACATACTGCCAGAGAAATACAGTTTCTGTTTCTATGCTGCTAGACCGTGGAGGCATAACCACAAGACTTTAGAAGACTTGTTACAACAAGGAGCAACAAGGTTTTATCACGTTGTTAAGAAACGTTATCGCAGAAACAGAATCATAACTATTCAGAACCTTTTGCTACGAGACTCGAAATTGGAGCTCAGGTGCATCCTGTTTCCATTGATCATCCTTTGAGATGTTTCTACAACTTTGATTGGACTCCACCTGTGGTAAATTCAATTGATTGGACATGATTTGGAAAGGCATACACCTGTCTATATAAAGGTCCCACAGATGACAGTGCATGTCAGAACAAGCCTGAATACTTACCGAATGCACTATAAGTGATCGTATGTAGACCCTGACTCACTGTGTTTCCCCTGTGCTGTAGAAACAGAGGTGGTATTTTGACGTCTTTGTACTCGTCTGTGTGCTGATTGCTGTGTTCTATGAGACTGTCGATAAAGAGCGTTAATGCACCTTCACGGCTAGGTATCAAAATCGTAGAGGCTAAGTCATGATTTGTTTTGGCTATTGGCAGATTTACGGGGTTGCGATTTAAAAGTTCATTGATTAGTCAATAATCACTCTATTATGTAAATGTATAGCATACTAATCAGCTAGGAAAACAATGGGGCCAGTTTAACTCTGTTTGGCTCCGGCAAGAAAAACACACAAAATCAATCATGTATTATTCCCTCGGTTACTGAATCACTCATTATGATCCTGGTCACACCTCTTATAGACCCCCTCGTACTAATCAGAGAGTGATCCTGGTCGCACCTCTTACAGACCCCCTGGTACTAGTCAGAGAATGATCCTGGTCGCACCTCTTACAGACCCCCTGGTACTAATCAGAGTGATCCTGGTCACACCTCTTACAGACCCCCTGGTACTAATCAGAGAATGATCCTGGTCACACCTCTTACATACCCCCTGGTACTAATCAGAGTGGTCCTGGTCACAGCTCTTACAGACCCCCTGGTACTAATCAGAGAATGATCCTGGTCGCACCTCTTACAGACCCCCTGGTACTAATCAGAGTGGTCCTGGTCACAGCTCTTACAGACCCCCTGGTACTAATCAGAGAATGATCCTGGTCACACCTCTTACAGACCCCCTGGTACTAATCAGAGAATGATCCTGGTCGCACCTCTTACAGACCCCCTGGTACTAATCAGAGAATGATCCTGGTCACACCTCTTACAGACCCCCTGGTACTAATCAGAGAACGATCCTGGTCGTCGCAGAGATAGGATGCCATATTAAATTGCCGTTAAGGAAACGCAAAGTGACGCAATGAACGAAAGTTGTTCCTTTTCTCTAGAATGTGACTTACAGCTGCTGACAAAAGCATCTGGTCTCCATTTGTCTTCGTGTGGTCAATGAACCAATAATCACCACAAGACGCTCTAGAGGATTTTTCTTATTACTCCCATCTGTTCAGGACGCAGCAGCCTTGTCTGTCTGCTTACTGCAAGCCAGCGCTACTGAGTTGGGAAATGTTGACAAACTTTTGCTCACATCTATCGATCATCTTACCCCAGGCTGCATGTAAAATAAAGATATTTTTGGGGGGCGGTTTGTGAGTGTATCGAAGTTATTAGTCTGTGAGAGTGAAACAATTTGGAAGATGTTTGGCTAACATCTAGCTAAACTAAATCCATCGATGATACCAGCTGCAAATAGAAAAATATATTTAGATTAGTGAGTTCATACTTGTTTTGTTTTTTTATTTCTTTTTTGATTGATTTCAAATTCTAATCTGTCAACTCCAGCTGGTGAGTTAATTTTATATTTATATAACCAGATTATCTCGTCGAGGTCGGTAGACCTCTTTCCTAAGGAACGACCTAATGTTATGTTCTTCTGAAACGCTGTCCAGAAAAAGGCAGTGTAGGCTTTCAAGAGTCAGTATTATCAGTCACCTGGAGACACATATAAATCATATACAGCCTGTACAGTAAATCACATGGAGTATAACCTTGATGCTGTCCTGTGTACCAACACGTACTGTATCCTAGCCTCACTACACAGACAATTTTATTTATGTTTTATTTTATTTAACCTTTATTTAACAGTTAAGAACAAATTATTATTTACAATGACGACCCTACCTAAAAGCAAAATACCTTCTGCTGGGACGGGGGTTTGAGATTAAAAATAAATTTAATTAAAAACTATATATAGGACAAAAACACACATCACGACAAACGAGACAACACAACACTACATAAAGAGAGACCTAAGACAACAACACAACATGGCAGCAACACAACATGGCAGCAACACAACATGGTAGCAATACAACATGGCAGAAACACAACATGGTAGCAACACAAAATGGCAGCAACACAACATGGCAGCAACACAACATGGCAGCAACACAACATGGCAGCAATACAACATGGCAGCAACACAACATGGCAGCAACACAACATGGCAGCAACACAACATGGCAGCAACACAACATGGCAACAAAACAACATGGTAGCAACACAACATGGCAGCAACACAACATGGCAGCAACACAACATGGCAGCAACACAACATGACAACAACACAACATGGCAACAACACAACATGGTAGCAACACAACATGGCAGCAACACAATATGGTAGCAATACAACATGGCAGAAACACAACATGGTAGCAACACAAAATGGCAGCAACACAACATGGCAGCACCACAACATGGCAGCAACAGAACATGGCAGCAACACAACATGGCAGCAACACAACATGGTAGCAATACAACATGGCAGAAACACAACATGGTAGTAACACAACATGGCAGCAACACAACATGGCAGCAACACAACATGGTACAAACACTATTGGGTACAGACAACAGCACAAAGGGCAAGAAGGTAGAGACAACAATACATCACGCGAAGCAGCCACAACTGTCAGTAAGAGTCTCTATGATTAAGTCTTTGAATGAAGAGATTGAGATAAAACTGTCTAGTTTGAGTGTTTGTTGCAGCTCGTTCCAGTCGCTAGCTGCAGCGAACTGAAAAGAGGAGCGACCCAGGGATGTGTGTTGCTTTGAGGACCTTTAACAAAATGTGACTGGCAGAACGGGTATTGTATGTGGAGGATGAGGGCTGCAGTAGATATCCATCCCAAATAGTACCCTATTCCCTATTTGGTGCACTACTTTTAACCAGAGCCCATGGCCTTGAATAGCACCCTTTTCCCTAGGTTTTGCACTACATTTGACTGTTTTAATTCGATCACTGCTATTTACTTATCATAGAAAGCACGCAGCTATTACATATGCTGTAATGTGATTTACATGTATTTTAAATAGGTTTTATGTTGTGAGAAACATTCTTTGACTTTTGGCATCCAAACCGATTAATATTGACGTAGCCTCTTGCCTTTCGTTTTCTATTTTTGTAGTCAAATTACCATTGATAAAGTGTAAAATATACGTTTTTTATAAGTTCTAGTTCTGGGAGTGTCCAGGGCATATTGTTCTTGGCTAAGCTCCTCAGAAGTCTGAAAAAAACATGACTCATCTAAAATATACATTTTTTGGCCCCCATAAATATAATATTCCATTCACTTGGATTAACATAAAGTATGCAGACATCTCCTCGGAGAGTGAGATTGTAATGTAGTCTAATCTGCATACATTACCATCTCAGGAAAGTAACAAGGACATGAAAAGGCATTGTGTCTCTATGACTACTCCACCACACCGACTCACCGTTAGGAGGAAATGGAGGGGTGAGGAGGAGGAAAGAGAGGGTGAGATGACTACTCCACCACACCGACTCACCGTGTTCTTAAACCAGCGGTGAAGATGGAGGAAATAGGGGGATGAGAAAGAAGGAGGAAAGAGAGGGTGAGAAGGAGGAAATGGAGGGGTGAGGAGGAAGGAGGAAGGAGGAAAGAGAGGGTGAGAAGGAGGAAAGAAAGGGGGAATGTAGGAAAGAGAGGGATGGGAAGGAGGAAAGAGGGGGGGAAGGAGGAAAGAGGGGGAGGAGAAGGAGGAAATTGAGGGGTGAGGAGGAGGAAAGAGAGGGATGGGAAGGGGGAAAGAGGGGGATGAGAAGGAGGAAATGGAGGGGTGAGGAGGAAGGAGGAAAGAGAGGGATGGGAAGGAGGAAATGGAGGGGTGAGGAGGAAGGAGGAAGGAGGAAAGAGAGGGTGAGAAGGAGGAAATGGAGGGGTGAGGAGGAGGAAAGAGCTCCATGCTCCACAGACAGACAGATCGTCTCACAGCCTCGATGCAGTGAGGGTCAAGGTGGCCCTGTAGGCCTACCATCCATGGAAATTTGCAGTACAGACGACTCAGACAACCAATTACTGCAAAAAAATCCTTCACTTTTTTTTTCATCATTTTGTCTTTCTAAGCCGGAATCCTGATTTAATTTTCTAATAGCAAAGAGAAATGATGTACTCTGAACACAATGTTCAACAGTGAAAAATACAATTCAAAATCTAAACTGTATGTGTTTTCATTAAGCTAATGGAGAAACAACATCAATTCATCAACAAAACCACAGTTTAGAGTATGCCGTTTCTCTCGTCATTAATGACTACTAACAAATAGCTGATTAGAGTTGCCCCCTCTGTTTCTCTCGTCATCAATGACTACTAACAAATAGCTGATTAGAGTTGCCCCCTCTGTTTCTCTAGTCATTAATGACTACTAACAAATAGCTGATTAGAGTTGCCCCCTCTGTTTCTCTCGTCATCAATGACTACTAACAAATAGCTGATTATATCCACATATCCTTTCACGGGATGAGAAAGAAGGACTCTGCATCGAAAAAATCTTGTAAGTAAGCATTTCACGGTAAAGTCTACACCTGCTGTAGTCGGCGTACGTGACAAATACAATTTGATTTGATTTCGATGACAGATATTTTCAGAAAACTAAAAGTCAAACTGGCAGTTGTTATTTGCTCTGTCTTCTCCCCGTCAGGAAACAGCTAAAGAAAAGCATCATCCAGACACAGGGTAAACAATCATTAAAATGAGGAGTATTGTCCCTCATCCACAAACATAACACTGCTCAACCCAACACAGAAACTTGATGGCTGCAGTGTAAAGGCATCACTTGCCACAGTCAGAAAATAAAATAGATGTCTAACATTCCATAAAAAGTATTTATTCATTCATGAGAAGAAGTAAAAATAAAAATGTTTCACTACAAATGTGTCTATAAGTATTAATATAGTTACTAAATATACTTAGTATTAATATAGTGACTAATAATATAGTTGGTAGTAATGTAGTTAGTAATAATATAGTTAGCAGTAATGTAGTTAGTAATAGTATAGTTACTAGTAATATAGTTAGTAATAATATAGTTACTAAATATACTTAGTATTAATATAGTGCCTAATAATATAGTTGGTAGTAATATAGTTAGTAATAATATAGTTAGTAATAATATAGTTAGTAGTAATATAGTTAGTAGTAATATAGTTAGTAATAATATAGTTAGTAATAATATAGTTATTAGTAATATAGTTAGTAGTAATATAGTTAGTAATAATATAGTTAGTAATAATATAGTTAGTAATAATATAGTTAGTAGTAATATAGTTAGTAGTAATATAGTAAGTAATAATATAGTTAGTAATAATATAGTTAGTAATAATATAGTTAGTAGTAATATAGTTAGTAATAATATAGTTAGTAGTAATATAGTTAGTAATAATATAGTTAGTAGTAATATAGTTAGTAGTAATATAGTTAGTAATAATATAGTTAGTAGTAATATAGTTAGTAGTAATATAGTTAGTAGTAATATAGTTAGTAATAATATAGTTAGTAATAATATAGTTAGTAGTAATATAGTTAGTAATAATATAGTTAGTAATAATATAGTTGATAGTAATATAGTTGGTAGTAATATAGTTACTAGTAATATAGTTAGTAGCAATATAGTTACTAGTAATATAGTTAGTAGTAATATAGTTGGTAGTAATATAGTTAGTAATAATATAGTTAGTAGTAATATAGTTAGTAATAATATAGTTAGTAATAATATAGTTAGTAGTAATATAGTTACTAGTAATATAGTTAGTAGTAATATAGTTAGTAGTAATATAGTTACTAGTAATATAGTTAGTAGTAATATAGTTACTAGTAATATAGTTACTAGTAATATAGTTAGTAGTAATATAGTTAGTAGTAATATAGTTACTAGTAATATAGTTAGTAGTAATATAGTTAGTAATAATATAGTTACTAGTAATATAGTTAGTAGTAATATAGTTAGTAATAATATAGTTAGTAGTAATATAGTTACTAGTAATATAGTTAGTAGTAATATAGTTAGTAGTAATATAGTTGGTAGTAATATAGTTACTAGTAATATAGTTAGTAGTAATATATTTGGTAGTAATATAGTTAGTAGTAATATATTTGGTATTAATATAGTTGGTATTAATATAGTTGGTATTAATATAGTTACTAGTAATATAGTTAGTAGTAATATAGTTACTAGTAATATAGTTAGTAGTAATATAGTTACTAGTAATATAGTTAGTAGTAATATAGTTAGTAGTAATATCGTTTCTAGTAATATAGTTAGTAGTAATATAGTTACTAGTAATATAGTTGGTATTAATATAGTTGGTAGTTATATAGTTACTAATAATATAGTTAGTAGTAATATAGTTAGTAGTAATATAGTTAGTAATAATATAGTTAGTAGTAATATATTTGGTAGTAATATAATTAGTAATAATATAGTTAGTAGTCTCTTTCTCTAGGGCATAGAGAGAGAGAGCGAGAGAGCGAGAGAGCGAGAGAGAGAGAGAGAGAGAGAGAGAGAGAGAGAGACAGAGAGAGAGAGAGAGAGAGAGAGAGAGAGAGAGACAGACCATGAGCAGATGGGCTCCTGCATTTTTCTGCATATTTTTACAAAAATATAGATTTAGATAAACTTGGATTTTTTTCCGCAAGGGCATATACAGGATTCTACCCTCCACAACATAACCTTCACTCCAAATCAAAACTCCATTTTAATTTCCAAGGTATATAAAGCAAATGGTCTGGCAAACAAACACCAGAAACCTGAAAACACCATGAACTGAGTGAGTAATGTTTTGTCTAAAGCTACTTTTAAAGCCAAGAAGAAAAATAAATGACAATAATATATTTTACTTTATAAGGACTAAATGCTAAGTTAAGGCTACCAAGCTTTCTAGGAAAGAACAGATCAGATCAATTAGCACTGAGGTGTAAAGTGAGATGTGTCAAAACCCTTGAGCCCAACAACGGCAGGAGAGTTTCACAGCTTCCCCCACCGAAATGCAGAGGCCTTCGAAGCCCCCTCCATCTGTGCAGACGTCATTACAATACAGTACCCCCTAGATTCATCTCTATTTTGAACTGATATGCAGCCAGGATACTTCAATTGTAAATTACCTCAATAAGAAACACTATTGTTACTTTTAACACATCTGTCACGTCCTGACCAGTAAAAGGGGGTGTTTGTTATTGTAGTTTGGTCAGGGCGTGGCAGAGGGGTGTTTGTTATTGCAGTTTGGTCAGGGCGTGGCAGGGGTGTTTGTTATTGTAGTTTGGTCAGGGCGTGGCACGGGGTGTTTGTTATTGTAGTTTGGTCAGGGTGTGGCAGGGGGTGTTTGTTATTGTAGTTTGGTCAGGGTGTGGCAGGGGGTGTTTGTTATTGTAGTTTGGTCAGGGCGTGGCAGAGGGGTGTTTGTTATTGCAGTTTGGTCAGGGCGTGGCAGGGGGTGTTTGTTATTATAGTTTGGTCAGGGCGTGGCAGGGGGTGTTTGTTATTGTAGTTTGGTCAGGGCGTGGCAGGGGGTGTTTGTTTTCACTTGTGTTTTGTGGGTGGTTATTTTCTGTATAGCCTGGGAGCCTTATGGAACTGTTATCGCCGTTTGTTTATTTTGTTTAAGTGTTTTCTTTAATAAATTAAGAAGATGAGCACTTTACCCGCTGCGCCTTGGTCCAATCCTTACGACGCCCATGACAACATCAGAAGATGTCCTCCTCGTAATATCCAAAATACAACAGCCACAGGACAACTTTGTTTGGACGTCTTAAAACCTGTTGGGGATAGGGGGCAGTATTTGCACGGCCGGATAAAAAACGTACCCGATTTAATCTGGTTACTACTCCTGCCCAGTAACTAGAATATGCATATAATTGTTTGATTTGGATAGAAAACACCCTAAAGTTTCTAAAACTGTTTGAATGGTGTCTGTGAGTATAACAGAACTCATTTGGCAGGCCAAAACCTGAGAAGATTCCAAACAGGAAGCGCTCTCTCTGACTTTTTCTTGGCCTTCTTGATCATCTCTAACCAAAACAGGGGATCTCTGGCATAACGTGACATTTTCTAACGCTCCCATAGGCTCTCAGAAGGCGCCAGAACGATGAATGGTGGCTTTGCAGGCCATGGCTGAAAAACATTAGTGCATTTAGTAAGGGGTCGATCTGAGGACAATGAGACTGGAGGTGCGTGCACGAGCCAACACCATGTTTACTTTCTCTCTCTTTGAACGAAAACAACGACTCCCGGTCGGAATATTATCGCTTTTTTACGAGAAAAATAGCATAAAAATTGATTTTAAACAGCGTTTGACATGCTTCGAAGTACGGTAATGGAATATTTTGATTTTTTTGTCACGAAACGCGTCGGGCGCGTCACCCTTCTTTACCCTTCGGATAGTGTCTTGAACGCACGAACAAAACGCCGCTATTTGGATATAACTATGCATTATTTTGAACCAAACCAACATTTGTTATTGAAGTAGAAGTCCTGGGAGTGCATTCTGACGAAGAACAGCAAAGGTAATCAAACTTTCCTAATAGTAAATCGGAGTTTGGTGAGTACCACACTTGGTGGGTGTCAAAATAGCTAGCCTGTGATGGCTGGGCTATCTACTCAGAATATTGCAAAATGTGCTTTCACCGAAAAGCTATTTTAAAATCGGACATAGCGAGTGCATAAAGGAGTTCTGTATCTATAATTCTTAAAATAATTGTTATGTTTTTTGTGAACGTTTATCGTGAGTAATTTAGTAAATTCACCGGAAGTGTTCAGTGGGAATGCTAGTCACATGCTAGTCACATGCAAATGTAAAAAGCTGGTTTTTGATATAAATATGAACTTGATTGAACAAAACATGCATGTATTGTATAACATAATGTCCTAGGATTGTCATCTGATGAAGATCATCAAAGGTTAGTGCTGCATTTAGCTGTGGTTTGGGTTAATGTGACATTATATGCTAGCTTGAAAAATGGGTGTCTGATTATTTCTGGCTGGGTACTCTGCTGACATAATCTAATGTTTTGCTTTCGTTGTAAAGCCTTTTTGAAATCGGACAGTGTGGTTAGATTAACGAGAGTCTTGTCTTTAAAATGGTGTAAAATAGTCATATGTTTGAGAAATTGAAGTAATAGCATTTCTAAGGTATTTGAATATCGCGCCACGGGATTACACTGTCTGTTGAGTAGGTGGGACGCACTGGCCCAGAGAGGTTAAAGGATCATTCGCCAAAACTGAAGAGATATAGCAAGCTAACGACCTCCTTTTCCACGTGGGAAAAAAACAACAGTGGACAGAGACTTGCTAGCTATGTTAGCTAGCTAGCTGGGATTTTCTACAAGGAATCTCTTGGCCTCCCATCCTATTCTAACCACCTCTCGTCGGCTTTCTTTGTATTCGTGTTACCTGATGATATTGCCGTACAATTCATTCTTGTTGTCATCTAATGCACATTCAAATATCATAAATCAACACTGCTGAGCTCTCCCTGTCCTCTGCTGTGCCCTGATTGTATTACTGCTGATGATATCTGGAAATGTGCATGAACACCCTGGCCCATCTACAGTTGCTAGCCCCAATTCTGTCTTGTGCTCTGATATCTGCTTCACTGTTTTCTGCTCTCGTAAAATCCTGGGTTTTCTGCACGTAATAAACACTAGAAGCTTATTACCTAACATTGATCAATTGAAAGTATGGTTTCACAGCTCCAATCCAGATGTGTTGGTCATTACTGAGAAGTGGTTAAGAAAGAGTGTTTTGAACAGTGACGTTAACCTTTCTGGTTATAACCTTTTTCGGCAAGACAGATCTTCAAAAGGTGGTGGAGTGGCAATCTTTATAGGAACACCTTGAGTGCTCAGTTTACTCCACCAAGTCTGTCCCCAAACAATTTGATTTGCTGGTTTTAAACATTACACTTTCAAATAGCTCTTTGTTGAATGTAACTGGGTATTATCGTCCACCAACAGCACCGGCCTGTACCCTACATGCCCTAAGCTCTCTCCTGGCCCCTTACACTAAGTCTGAATTTGTCCTGCTAGGTGACCTAAACTGGGACATGCTTAAACCACCTGACCAAGTCCTAAAGCAATGGAAGTCCCTAAATATTTCTCAGATTATTACCAATCCCACAAGGTATGACTCCAAACACCCAGAAAAGGCTACTCTCCTTGATGTTCTCCTCACAAATAATCCTGATAGGTATCCGTCTGTTTTTTTCTGTAATGATCATAGTGATCACTGTTTTACAGCCTGCGATCGTAATGGCTCCTCAGTAAAGCGACGTGTCCATGATTTGTCATATAAGCTTGTTTAAAAACTGTAATTTTTGTATATCAAAAAAATGTAAACCCCTTTTTCTCCCCAATTTCATGGAGTCCAATTGGTAGTTACAGTCCTGTCCCATCACTGCAACTCCCGTACATACTCAGGAGAGGCGAAGGTCGAAAGCCGTGCGTCCTCTGAAACACATCCCTGCCAAGCCACACTGCTTCTTAACACAACGCCTGCTTAACCCAGGAGCCAGCCACACACCAATGTGTCGGAGGAAACACCGTACACCTGGTCGACCGTGTCAGCGTGTGCCCGGCCCGCCACAAGGAGTCGCTAGTGCGCGATAGGACAGGAACATCCCTGCCGGCCAAACCCTCCACTAAACAGGGACGACGCTGGGCCATGGGCCGCCCCATGGGTCTCCCGGTCGCAACCGTCTTGTAATGGATGTACACAAAATAGTCCAAACTGGTGAAGTGAAATGAAAAAAAATCACTTGTTTAAAAAAAATTGAAAAAATAATAAACTGAAAAGTGGTGTGTATGTTATCTGTCTATCTATGTTATATGTCTTTCTATGTTATCTGTCTAGCTATGTTATCTGTCTATCTATGTTATCTGTCTATCTATGTTATCTGTCTAGCTATGTTATCTGTCTATCTATGTTATCTGTCTATCTATGTTATTTGTCTTTCTATGTTATCTGTCTATCTATGTTATATGTCTTTCTATGTTATCTGTCTATCTATGTTATATGTCTTTCTATGCTATATAAAAGTGGTGCATGCATATGTATTCACCCCCTTTGCTATGAAGCCCCTAAATAAGATCTGGTGCAACCAATTACCTTCCGAAGTCACATAATTAGTTAAATAAAGTCCACCTGTGTTCTATCAAAGTGTCACATGATCTCAGTATATATACACCTGTTCTGAAAGGCCCCAGAGTCTGCAACACCACTAAGCAACGGGCACCACCAAGCATGCGGCACCACGAAGACCAAGGAGCTCTCCAAACAGGTCAGGGACAAAGTTGTGGAGACGTACAGATCAGTGTTGGTTAATAATTTGTTTGATCAGAAACGTTGAACATCCCACAGAGCACCATTAAATCCATTATTTAAAAATGGAAAGAATATGTCACCACAACAAACCTGCCAAGAGAGGGCCGCCCACCAAAACTCACGGACCAGGCAAGGAGGGCATTAATCAGAGAGGCAACAAAGAGACCAAAGATAACCCTGAAGGAGCTGCAAAGCTCCACAGCGGAGATTGGAGTATCTGTCCATAGGACCACTTTAAGCCGTACCCTCCACAGAGGTAGGCTTTACGGAAGAGTGGCCAGAAAAAAAGCCATTGCTGAAAGAAAAAAATAAGCAAACACGTTTGCTGTTCACCAAAAGGCATGTGGGAGACTCCCCAAAGATATGGAAGAAGGTGCTCTGGTCAGATGAGTTTTAATATCTTCACTATTATTCAGTACAATGTAGAAAATACTACACTGGTAGTGTAGTTGGTAGTAATATAGTTAGTAGTAATATAGTTACTAGTAATATAGTTGGTAGTAATATAGTTAGTAGTTGTAACGGCTGTCTTCATGAAGAGAGGACCAAGGCGCAGCAATTACAAAGGCAATTACAAACACCTGCCTTCAATTGAGAGTCCAACACCCAATTACCTAACATAGAAAATACTAAACTAGATACTCATCTTTTAATGAAAATGAATAAAGCAAACACGGAAAACAATAAACAACAACGACTAAAGACAGGTTAACAGGCTATACTTACAATAATAGCAGTGCTAAAGACAACTACCCACAATAAACAAACAAAACACATCCCTAATTATAGGACTCTCAATCAAAGGCAACTACAAACACCTGCCTTCAATTGAGAGTCCAACACCCAATTACCTAACATAGAAAATACTAAACTAGAAAGAACATAGAAATACAAAAACAGAGAACATAACCCAAAACCCGGAAATAATAAATCAAACACACTTCTAAACAAACCACCACCCCGAACCACATAAAACAAATACCCTCTGCCACGTCCTGACCAAACTACAATCCCAAATAACCCCTATACTGGTCAGGATGTGACAGTACCCCCCCTAAAGGTGCAGACCCCGGATGCACCTCAAAAAAAATAAAAATAAAAATAAACCCCTAACTAAAGGGAGGGAAGGGAGGGTGGCTGCCGTCAACGACGGCACCTGTGCTACACCCCCCTCCCCAACCCACCTATACTGGAGGTGGCTCAGGTGCGGGACGTGGACCCCACTCCACTCTTGGCTTAGCCCACTTAGGTGGCTCCCCTGGCTGCGCCCGGCTGGCGGGCGACCCTGGCGGCTCCAGACTAGCGGGCGGCCCTGGCGGCTCCAGACTAGCGGGCGGCTCCCGACTGGCGGGCGGCTCCAGACTGGCGGGCGGCTCCAGACTGGCGGGCGGCTCTGGCGGTTCCGGACTGGCGGGCAGCTCTGGACTGGCGGGCGGCTCTGGCGGCTCCGGACTGGCGGGCGGCTCTGGCGGCTCCGGACTGGCGGGCAGCTCCGGACTGGCAGGGCGGCTCTGGACTGGCGAGCGGCTCCGGACTGGCGGGCGGTTCTGGCGGCTCCGGACTGGTGGCAGACTCACCCAGTTCCGGGTCGCAGGCAGACTCACCCGGTTCCGGACAGTGGGCCATCTCCCCTGGTTCCGGACAGTAGGCTGTCTCCCCTGGTTCCGGACAGTGAGCCGTCTCACCTGGTTCCGTACACTCTGGACGAGGCACTGTTGCCGGATACTCTGGACGAGGCACTGTTGCCGGATACTCTGGACGAGGCACTGTTGCCGGATACTCGGGCCTGGTCTGACGCACTGGAAGCCTGATGCGTGGGGCTGGTAGTGGAGGTACCAGCCTGGAGACACGCACCTCAGGGATAGTGCGAGGAGCAGGAACCGGCCGAGTTAGAGTGGGCTGAAGCACTGGAAGCCTGATGCGTGGTGCTGGTACTGGACGTGCCAGCCTGGAGACACGCACCTCAGGGCTAGTGCGAGGAGCGGGAACAGGCTGAGTTGGACTGGGCTGACTCACTGGAAGCTTGATGCGTGGTGCTGGTACTGGACATGCCAGCTTGGAAACACGCACCTCAAGGCTAGTGCGTGTAGCGGGAAACACTGGACCATAGAGATGCACTGGCGGTCTCGAGCGCAGGACTGGCATCACCCCTACTGGCTGGATGCCCACTTTCCCCTGGCACATGCGGGGCGCTGGTACTGCGCATACCGGCCTGAAAATACCCGGCCTCGTCACAGCACCCATCACCCCAAAGCACGGGACCTGTCCAGTCAATGGTCGTTTGGAAAAAAAACGGGGATTTGGCTTGAGACTTAATCCTCGCCCAGCCAAACTACCCGTGTGCCCCCCCCCCCAAAAGTATTGGGGTTGCCTCTCGTGCTCTACCTGCCTCCCAGGCAGGTTATCACAGTGGTCCAATAATTGTTCCCATGTCCAGTCAATTCTTGACTCCAACACCTCCAGCGACCAGGATGCCATCTCCTCCCAAGCGCGTTGCTTCCTCCACTCCAGGTGCTGCTCCCTATAGTCCACCCGTAATTCCCCTTGCTCCTTTCTCCACTGCTTGGTCCATTTTTGGTGGGTAGTTCTGTCGTAATGTTGAAGTGACCAAATCGCAGGTGGGATGTAAATACTCATCTTTTAATGAAAATGAATAAAGCAAACACGGAAAACAATAAACAACAACGACTAAAGACAGGTTAACAGGCTATACTTACAATAATAGCAGTGCTAAAGACAACTACACACAATAAACAAACAAAACACATCCCTAATTATAGGACTCTCAATCAAAGGCAACTACAAACACCTGCCTTCAATTGAGAGTCCAACACCCAATTACCTAACATAGAAAATACTAAACTAGAAAGAACATAGAGCTGAACTGATCAATCAATATTTCAGCTGTGGTTTGGGTTAATGTGACATTATATGCTAGCTTGAAAAATGGGTGTCTGATTATTTCTGGCTGGGTACTCTGCTGACATAATCTAATGTTTTGCTTTCGTTGTAAAGCCTTTTTGAAATCGGACAGTGTGGTTAGATTAACGAGAGTCTTGTCTTTAAAATGGTGTAAAATAGTCATATGTTTGAGAAATTGAAGTAATAGCATTTCTAAGGTATTTGAATATCGCGCCACGGGATTACACTGTCTGTTGAGTAGGTGGGACGCACTGGCCCAGAGAGGTTAAAGGATCATTCGCCAAAACTGAAGAGATATAGCAAGCTAACGACCTCCTTTTCCACGTGGGAAAAAAACAACAGTGGACAGAGACTTGCTAGCTATGTTAGCTAGCTAGCTGGGATTTTCTACAAGGAATCTCTTGGCCTCCCATCCTATTCTAACCACCTCTCGTCGGCTTTCTTTGTATTCGTGTTACCTGATGATATTGCCGTACAATTCATTCTTGTTGTCATCTAATGCACATTCAAATATCATAAATCAACACTGCTGAGCTCTCCCTGTCCTCTGCTGTGCCCTGATTGTATTACTGCTGATGATATCTGGAAATGTGCATGAACACCCTGGCCCATCTACAGTTGCTAGCCCCAATTCTGTCTTGTGCTCTGATATCTGCTTCACTGTTTTCTGCTCTCGTAAAATCCTGGGTTTTCTGCACGTAATAAACACTAGAAGCTTATTACCTAACATTGATCAATTGAAAGTATGGTTTCACAGCTCCAATCCAGATGTGTTGGTCATTACTGAGAAGTGGTTAAGAAAGAGTGTTTTGAACAGTGACGTTAACCTTTCTGGTTATAACCTTTTTCGGCAAGACAGATCTTCAAAAGGTGGTGGAGTGGCAATCTTTATAGGAACACCTTGAGTGCTCAGTTTACTCCACCAAGTCTGTCCCCAAACAATTTGATTTGCTGGTTTTAAACATTACACTTTCAAATAGCTCTTTGTTGAATGTAACTGGGTATTATCGTCCACCAACAGCACCGGCCTGTACCCTACATGCCCTAAGCTCTCTCCTGGCCCCTTACACTAAGTCTGAATTTGTCCTGCTAGGTGACCTAAACTGGGACATGCTTAAACCACCTGACCAAGTCCTAAAGCAATGGAAGTCCCTAAATATTTCTCAGATTATTACCAATCCCACAAGGTATGACTCCAAACACCCAGAAAAGGCTACTCTCCTTGATGTTCTCCTCACAAATAATCCTGATAGGTATCCGTCTGTTTTTTTCTGTAATGATCATAGTGATCACTGTTTTACAGCCTGCGATCGTAATGGCTCCTCAGTAAAGCGACGTGTCCATGATTTGTCATATAAGCTTGTTTAAAAACTGTAATTTTTGTATATCAAAAAAATGTAAACCCCTTTTTCTCCCCAATTTCATGGAGTCCAATTGGTAGTTACAGTCCTGTCCCATCACTGCAACTCCCGTACATACTCAGGAGAGGCGAAGGTCGAAAGCCGTGCGTCCTCTGAAACACATCCCTGCCAAGCCACACTGCTTCTTAACACAACGCCTGCTTAACCCAGGAGCCAGCCACACACCAATGTGTCGGAGGAAACACCGTACACCTGGTCGACCGTGTCAGCGTGTGCCCGGCCCGCCACAAGGAGTCGCTAGTGCGCGATAGGACAGGAACATCCCTGCCGGCCAAACCCTCCACTAAACAGGGACGACGCTGGGCCATGGGCCGCCCCATGGGTCTCCCGGTCGCAACCGTCTTGTAATGGATGTACACAAAATAGTCCAAACTGGTGAAGTGAAATGAAAAAAAATCACTTGTTTAAAAAAAATTGAAAAAATAATAAACTGAAAAGTGGTGTGTATGTTATCTGTCTATCTATGTTATATGTCTTTCTATGTTATCTGTCTAGCTATGTTATCTGTCTATCTATGTTATCTGTCTATCTATGTTATCTGTCTAGCTATGTTATCTGTCTATCTATGTTATCTGTCTATCTATGTTATTTGTCTTTCTATGTTATCTGTCTATCTATGTTATATGTCTTTCTATGTTATCTGTCTATCTATGTTATATGTCTTTCTATGCTATATAAAAGTGGTGCATGCATATGTATTCACCCCCTTTGCTATGAAGCCCCTAAATAAGATCTGGTGCAACCAATTACCTTCCGAAGTCACATAATTAGTTAAATAAAGTCCACCTGTGTTCTATCAAAGTGTCACATGATCTCAGTATATATACACCTGTTCTGAAAGGCCCCAGAGTCTGCAACACCACTAAGCAACGGGCACCACCAAGCATGCGGCACCACGAAGACCAAGGAGCTCTCCAAACAGGTCAGGGACAAAGTTGTGGAGACGTACAGATCAGTGTTGGTTAATAATTTGTTTGATCAGAAACGTTGAACATCCCACAGAGCACCATTAAATCCATTATTTAAAAATGGAAAGAATATGTCACCACAACAAACCTGCCAAGAGAGGGCCGCCCACCAAAACTCACGGACCAGGCAAGGAGGGCATTAATCAGAGAGGCAACAAAGAGACCAAAGATAACCCTGAAGGAGCTGCAAAGCTCCACAGCGGAGATTGGAGTATCTGTCCATAGGACCACTTTAAGCCGTACCCTCCACAGAGGTAGGCTTTACGGAAGAGTGGCCAGAAAAAAAGCCATTGCTGAAAGAAAAAAATAAGCAAACACGTTTGCTGTTCACCAAAAGGCATGTGGGAGACTCCCCAAAGATATGGAAGAAGGTGCTCTGGTCAGATGAGTTTTAATATCTTCACTATTATTCAGTACAATGTAGAAAATACTACACTGGTAGTGTAGTTGGTAGTAATATAGTTAGTAGTAATATAGTTACTAGTAATATAGTTGGTAGTAATATAGTTAGTAGTTGTAACGGCTGTCTTCATGAAGAGAGGACCAAGGCGCAGCAATTACAAAGGCAATTACAAACACCTGCCTTCAATTGAGAGTCCAACACCCAATTACCTAACATAGAAAATACTAAACTAGATACTCATCTTTTAATGAAAATGAATAAAGCAAACACGGAAAACAATAAACAACAACGACTAAAGACAGGTTAACAGGCTATACTTACAATAATAGCAGTGCTAAAGACAACTACCCACAATAAACAAACAAAACACATCCCTAATTATAGGACTCTCAATCAAAGGCAACTACAAACACCTGCCTTCAATTGAGAGTCCAACACCCAATTACCTAACATAGAAAATACTAAACTAGAAAGAACATAGAAATACAAAAACAGAGAACATAACCCAAAACCCGGAAATAATAAATCAAACACACTTCTAAACAAACCACCACCCCGAACCACATAAAACAAATACCCTCTGCCACGTCCTGACCAAACTACAATCCCAAATAACCCCTATACTGGTCAGGACGTGACAGTAGTAATATAGATGGTAGTAATATAGTTAGTAGTAATATAGTTGGTAGTAATATAGTTAGTAATAATATAGTTAGTAGTAACATAGTTACTAGTAATATAGTTAGTAACAATATAGTTGGTAGTAATATAGTTACTAGTAATATAGTTAGTAGTAATATAGTTTGTAGTAATATAGATGGTAGTAATATAGTTAGTAATAATATAGTTAGTAGTAACATAGTTACTAGTAATATAGTTAGTAACAATATAGTTGGTAGTAATATAGTTACTAGTAATATAGTTAGTAGTAATATAGTTTGTAGTAATATAGATGGTATTAATATAGTTAGTAATAATATAGTTAGTAGTAATATAGTTAGTAATAATATAGTTGGTAGTAATATAGATGGTAGTAATATAGTTAGTAATAATACAGTTAGTAGTAATATAGTTGGTAGTAATATAGTTAGTTAGTAGTAATATAGGTAGTAGTAATAATATAGGTGGCAGTATTATAGTTGGTAGTAATATACAGTTGAAGTCAGAAGTTTACACACACCTTAGCCAAATACATTTAAACTCAGTTATTCACAATTCCTGACATTTATTGTCAGTAAAAATTCCCTGTCTTAGGTCAGTTAGGATCACCACTTTATTTTAAGAATGTGAAATGTCAGAATAATAGTAGAGAGAATGATTTATTTCAGATTTTATTTATTTCATCACATTCCCAGTGGGTCAGAAGTTTACATACACTCAATTAGTACTTGGTAGCATTGTCTTTAAATTGTTTAACTTGAGTCAAACGTTTTGGGTAGCCTTCCACAAGCTTCCCACAATTTTGGCCCATTCCTCTTGACAGAGCTGGTGTAACTGAGTCAGGTTTGTAGGCCTCCTTGCTCGCACATGCTTTTTCAGTTCTGCCCACAAATTTTCTATAGGACTGAAGTCAGGGCTTTGTGATGGCCATTCCAATACCTTGACTTTGTTGTCCTTAAGCCATTTTGCCACAACTTTGGAAGTATGCTTGGGGTCATTGTCCATTTGGAAGACCCATTTGCGACCAAGCTTTAACTTCCTGACTGATGTCCTGAGATGTTGCTTCAATATATCCACATAATTTTCCTCCCTCATGTTGCCATCTATTTTGTGAAGTGCACCAGTCCATCCAGCAGCAAAACACCCCCACAACATGATGCTGCCATCCCCCGTGCTTCACGGTTGGGATGGTGTTCTTTGGCTTGCAAGCCTCACCCTTTTTCCTACAAACATAACGATGGCCATTGTGGCCAAACAGTTCTATTTTTTTTCATCAGACCAGAGGACATTTCTCCAAAAAGTACGATCTTTGTCTCTATGTACAGTTGTAAACCGTAGTCTGGCTTTTCTATGGCGGTTTTGGAGCAGTGGCATCTTCCTTGCTGAGCGGCCTTTCAGGTTATGTTGATATAAGACTCGTTTTACTGTGGATATAGATACTTTTGTACCTGTTTCTTCCAGCATCTTCACAAGGTCCTTTGCTGTTGTTCTAGGATTGATTTCTACTTTTCGCACCAAAGAACATTCATCTTTAGGAGACAGAACGCGTCTTCTTCCTCAGCGGTATGAGGACTGCGTGGTGTTTATACTTGCGTACTATTGTTTGTACAGATGAACGTGGTACCTTCAGGTGTTTGGAAATTGCCTCCAAGGATTAACCAGACTTGTGGCGGTCTACAATTATTTTCTGAGGTCTTGGCTGATTTATTTTGATTTTCCCATGATGTCAAGCAAAGAGGCACTGAGTTTGAAGGTAGACCTTGAAATACATCCACAGGTACACCTCCAATTCACTCAAATGATGTCAATTAGCCTATCAGAAGCTTTTTAAAGGCACAGCCAACTTAGTGTATGTAAACTTCTGACCCACTGGAATTGTAATACAGTGAATTATAAGTGAAATAATCTGTCTATAAACAATTGTTGGAAAAATTACTTGTGTCATGCACAAAGTAGTTATCCTAACCAACTTGCCAAAACTATAGTTTGTTAACAAGACATTTTTGGAGTGGTTGAAAAACGAGTTTTAATGACTCCAACCTAAGTGTATGTAAACTTCCGACTTCAACTGTTTTTAGTAGTAATATAGTTGGTAGTAATAAATGTCTGAAATTAAACCCTTATCATATCTGTTTTCATTAGGATTGTGACCCTGAATGATTTAATGCATGCTAGTCCACTTCTCTAGCATGACACTGACCAATACCAAGTCCTGGTGTTGACTTGTTGGCCGCCTTCACAGAGCTGTACATCGACACACACATGTAACCGATGTGAAATGGCTAGCTAGTTAGCGGTGGTGCACGCTAATAGCGTTTCAATTGGTGACGTCACTCGCTCTGAGACAGTGAAGTAGTTGTTCCCCTTTGCTCTGCAAGGGGCACAGCTTTTGTGGCGCGATGGGTAACGACGCTACGAGGGGTGGCTGTTGTCGATGTGTGCAGAGGGTCCCTGGTTCGGGGCGAGGAGAGGGACGGAAGCTATACTGTTACACACACACACACATGAAAGGTGTAAAGACTGAGACTCACCCAACTCTCTGACTGAAGGGTTGAACTGAAATATTGATTGATCAGTTCAGCTCTAAGCTCTTTGATTGGTTAAATGATGAATTAGCTGTATAAGTAGAAATCTCTTCAATAGTTCAATAGACTGCAATATGAAATATGATGCATGCAACGTTAGCTTCACAGAGTAAGTAAAACAATTATGATATCAGCTCCCTTTTAAAATAAACTATCCAAATCTCTTGGTAACTAATTAATAACATGTCCTTGTCCGTTATAATATTACGTTTTCACAGAAAGAGATTTTGTAGAATAATTTGCATCTTTGTGGGGTTTCTGTGGGGGAGAGATCTGGGACTATTTAGGCAATTAAAAGGCTGTATAATGAGGTGGCCTAGATACATTGTATTTGACAGAAGGTAATTGGGTGGGCACAGGTGAACTAAATATCTCCACTGTGAAGGGAGCTGAGGGAGTTGTGATAACTGCTTTTAGACGGACCAACAGAGAGAGAGAGACAGACAGACAGACAGACAGACACAGACAGACAGACAGACAGACAGACAGACAGACAGACAGACAGACAGACAGACAGACAGACAGACAGACAGACAGACAGACAGACAGAGAAACAGACAGAGAAACAGACAGAGAAACAGACAGAGAAACAGACAGAGAAACAAAGAGACAGATAGAGCAGTGATAACTGTTTTTAGAAAGACCTACACAGACAGACAGACAGACAGACAGACAGACAGACAGACAGACAGACAGACAGACAGACAGACAGACAGACAGACAGACAGACAGTTGAAAAGAGCATGGGGCCTAGGATCGAGCCTTGGGGTACTCCTTTGGCGACAAGCAGTGGCTGAGACAGCAGATTTTCTGACTTTATACACTGCACTCTTTGAGAGAGGTACTTAGCAAAACAGGCCAAAGACCTCTCAGAGACAGCAATACTCCTTAGCCACCCCACAAGAATGGAATGGTCTACCGTATCAAAAGCTTTGGCCAAGTCAATAAAAATAGCAGCACAACATTGCTTAGAATCAAGGGCAATGGTGACATCATACGTGGAAACAAGATTGCATACCAGAGAGAATACTATAGACATTAAGAAAGCCAGTCAGTTGATCACTGGTAAGTTTTTCCAACACTTTTGAAATTGGCCTATAACATTTAGGATCAGCTTGATCTCTCCCTTTAAATAAAGGACTCACCGTGGCTGCCTACCAAGCAATGGGAACCTCCTCAGAGAGGAGAGACAGGTTTAAAAGGTCAGAGATAGGCTTGGCAATGATACCAGGCCAAAGACCCTTCAGAGACACCAATACTCCTTAGCCGGCCCACAAGAATGGAATGGTCTACCGTATCAAAAGCTTTGAACAATTCAATAAAAATGGCAGCACAACATTGCTTAGAATCAAGGGCAATGGTGACATCATTGAGGACATTTAAGGTTGCAGTGACACATACATAACCAGGTTGCATACCAGAGAGAATACTATAGACATCAAGAAAGACAGTCAGTTGATTATTGACAATACCACTGAAAATATCAAAGCTCAAGGTGATTCTATACCATTTTACAAAGTTCATGAAGGAAGGCTTGCTCATTAAAGACAGACAGACAAAGACAAACAGAGAGAGAGAGAGAGACAGAGAGAGAGAGAGAGAGAGAAAGAGAGAGAGAGAGAGAGAGAGAGACGGAGAGACAGAGAGACAGAGACAGCAGTGGAGTGCTTTTTTAACTGCTTTTAGACAGGAGATGAGACCTGGGGAATGGGGAGGGATACAGGCAGACAGGCAGGTGACACAGAAAGCATATAAGAGCCACCTGCCTGTCATCTCACTGAGTCACAGGAATATAGAGACTGGGTCCACAGCTAGAGAATGGAATATAGAGACTGGGTCCACAGCTAGAGAATGGAATATAGAGACTGGGTCCACAGCTAGAGAATGGAATATAGAGACTGGGTCCATAGTGAGAATGGACTATAGAGACTGGGTCCACAGCTAGAGAATGGAATATAGAGACTGGGTCCACAGCTAGAGAATGGAATATAGAGACTGGGTCCACAGCTAGAGAATGGAATATAGAGACTGGGTCCACAGCTAGAGAATGGAATATAGAGACTGGGTCCACAGTTAGAGAATGGAATATAGAGACTGGGTCCACAGTGAGAATGGAATATAGAGACTGGGTCCACAGCTAGAGAATGGAATATAGAGACTGGGTCCACAGCTAGAGAATGGAATATAGAGACTGGGTCCACAGGTAGAGAATGGAATATAGAGACTGGGTCCACAGGTAGAGAATGGAATATAGAGACTGGGTCCACAGTGAGAGAATGGACTATAGAGACTGGGTCCACAGCTAGAGAATGGAATATAGAGACTGGGTCCACAGCTAGAGAATGGAATATAGAGACTGGGTCCACAGCTAGAGAATGGAATATAGAGACTGGGTCCACAGCTAGAGAATGGAATATAGAGACTGGGTCCACAGCTAGAGAATGGAATATAGAGACTGGGTCCACAGCTAGAGAATGGAATATAGAGACTGGGTCCACACCTAGAGAATGGAATATAGAGACTGGGTCCACAGCTAGAGAATGGAATATAGAGACTGGGTCCACAGGTAGAGAATGGAATATAGAGACTGGGTCCACAGTTAGAGAATGGAATATAGAGACTGGGTCCACAGTGAGAGAATGGAATATAGAGACTGGGTCCACAGCTAGAGAATGGAATATAGAGACTGGGTCCACAGCTAGAGAATGGAATATAGAGACTGGGTCAACAGGTAGGGTTTATAACTGGGTTTATAACCATGTGATTTACTGGGTTTATAACCATGTGATTTACTGGGTTTATAACCATGTGATTTACGGGGTTTATAACCATGAGATTTATTGGGTTTATAACCATGTGATTTATTGGGTTTATAACCATGTGATTTATTGGGTTTATAACCATGAGATTTATTGGGTTTATAACCATGTGATTTATTGGGTTTATAACCATGTGATTTATTGGGTTTATAACCATGTGATTTACTGGGTTTATAACCATGTGATTTATTGGGTTTATAACCATGTGATTTACAGGGTTTATAACCATGTGATTTACTGGGTTTATAACCATGTGATTTACTGGGTTTATAACCATGTGATTTATTGGGTGTTCCTTCCTTGTGATAATGCTGAAGTGTTATCAGAAACCCTTTTACTGTACTCTACTGTAGGTGACTTGATAATAAAGCCATATTGATATGACAAGGGGATAAGTGTCTACTAAAAATATGTCCTTTAGATGCCTCCCAGACAACTATAAGGACTCCCATCAAGAATGTCCGTGTGTCCGTGTGTGTGTGTGTGTGTGGGCCATACGCGTGTGTGTGTTTGTGCGTGTGATGGCCGTCCTTCACCCATCAGAAGGGATAGACTGCCAATTATAAGGAGTGTGTGACAGTTAATGGTATTTCCGTCCGCTAGTCCGCTATAAGGATTATTCTGCCTCTCCAGAGAGACGCAGTTGGTATAATATAATACCTCTACTTTTCCTTCCAGGGATAAGGACATCATTTATATCTTTAGATCTGATCTCGCCCACACACACACACACACACACACACACACACACACACACACACACGGACACACACACACACACACACACACACGGACACACACACACACACACACACACACACACACACACACACACACACACACACGGACACACACACACACACACACACACACACACACACACACACACACACGGACACACACACACACACAACGGAAACGATACTAAGACTGATACAGATGTCGACCGACATCTCCTCACGCAACGTTTTTACCTCAGAACATCCTTGAACGTTTGTTGCCTAGACGATATCTCTGCGTCCCAAACGGTATCCTGTTCCCAAATATAGTTTTTTTTTAAAAGTAGTGCTCTTAAAAGGGAATAGGGTGCACTTTGGGACGTAGCCCATGTCTTGGATTTTTTTTTTTTTTTTTTCAGGACATTATTACGAACGCTTTAAGATGTTGAATAAAAGTCTAATGAAGTTGTGAATCTGATGGAGTGTACGGGTCAGTAGTTGATTGAGTGAAGGGTTTGTCTACTGTCGGCAGCCATTGTCGTTGTGAATAGAAAACGTTAACAATAGAACAGAGGCTTTTTTCTTTAAAGGTGAAGTGTGACGCTGTCTTTTTTTTCTCTCCACCATTTGCATAAAAAAAGCGAATTGGTGGTTTAGAGCTTACTTGTACATCCCAAACGGCAACCTAATCCCTACATATCGCACTACTTTTGAACAGAGCCCTATTGACCCTGGTCAAAAGTACGGCACTATGAAAGGAAAAGTGTGCCATTAGGGAAGCAAGCATTGTCCCTTGGGGAAGAGAGAATGATTAATAGCTGTGGGAAAACGTTGCTTTGTACAAATATATTCTGCTACATTCAAACAGATGTTTTTCCACTGATACACCTACACACGTCCTGTATATAAATACTAACTTTTCAAAGGGTAGGCTACATGATATCCATTGGTCTATCTATAGGGCAAACAGGTAACATCAAAACAAATCAAAATTGTATTGGTCACATACACATGGTTAGCAGGTGTTAATGCGAGTGTAGCGAAATGCTTGTGCTTTTAATTCCGACCATGCAGTAATATCTAACAAGTAATCTAACAATTCCACAACAACTACCTTATACACACAATGTAAGGGGCTGGAATAAGAATATGTACATTTCAATATATGGCTGAGCGATGGCCGAACGGCCTAGGCAAGATGCAATAGATGGTATAAAATACAGTATATACATATGAGATGAGTAATGTAAGATATGTAAACATTATTAAAGTGGCATTATTTAAAGTGACTGGTGGTCCATTTGTTAAAGTGGCCAATGATTTGAGTCTGTATGTTGGCAGCAGCCTATTTGTGTTAGTGATGGCTGTTTATTAACAGTCTGATGGCCTTGAGATAGAAGCTGTTTTTCAGTCTCTCGGTCCCAACTTTGATGCACCTGTACTGACCTCGCCTTCTGGATGGTAGCGGGGTGAACAGGCAGTGACTCGGGTGGATGTTGTCCTTGATGATCTATTTGGCCTTCCTGTGACATCGGGTGTTGTAGGTGTCCTGGAGGGCAGGCATCGTGCCTCCGGTGATGCTTTGTGCAGATCTCACCACCCTCTGGAGAGCTTTGCGGTTGAGGGTGGTGTAGTTGCCTTACCAGTCGGTGATACAGCCCGACAGGATGCTCTCAATTGTGCATCTGTAAAATATTGTGAGGGTTTTAGGTGACAAGCCAAATTTCTTCAGCCTCCTGAGGTTGAAGAGGCGCTGTTACGCCTTCTTCACCACACTAACTGAATGGGTGGACCATTTCAGTTTGTCCGTGATGTGTATGCCGAGGAACTTAACCCCTGTGCGGCCTCCGTCCGACATCCAGCGAAAAATCCTATCGCCATTAGCATAACAAAATTTAATACTTTTTTTTTTTTAAATTTTTTTTCAAATTATATCGTTTTATAGATACACCTCTCCTGAATCGAACCACGTCGTCCGATTTCAAAAAGGCTTTACAGCAAAAGCAAAACATTAGATTATGTTAGAGGAGTATATCGTAAAAGTAGCCACATAGCCAATTTCCGACCAACCACATGCATCACAAATAACCAAAAAACAGCTAAATGCAGCACTAACCTTTTACAAACTTCATCAGATGACACACCTAGGACATCATGTTACACAATGCATGCATTCTTTTGTTCGATAAAGTAATATTTATATATAAAAACAGCATTTTACTTCGGCACGTAACGTTGACTAACTATTTTCCCTCAAATGCATCCGGTGAAACAGTGCTACAATTTACTAAATTACTATTCGAAAACATTTTTAAAATGTAATATTGTCATTCTAAGATTTATAGATGAATATCTCTTGAAAGCACCTGTAATACCAGATTTAAAAATAACTTTACTGGGTAATCACACTTTACGATAAAAGGGGATGCGATACTCAGAAAATTACCTAGTAAATATAGGTCTGCGCCATCTTGGAACAATCGCATATCACATCTAGTCTTGTATACTATTGTCAATAATCCCTTACCTTTGGTTGTCTTCATCAGAAAGCACTTCCAGGGATCCCAGGTCCACAACAAATGTATTTTCGTTCGAAAAAATTACTCCTTTATGTTCCAAGAGCTTGTTCTTGTTAGCGCGTCTGAAGGCTGATCCAAATGCCCCAGGGTCTTTTTCAACAAGAGAGCCAATAAGCCAATAAGATTCGAGGGGGACGATTGCATTGTGTTTCAAAACGTTTCGAAAGGGGAGGGAAGCCAGGGCCGCCGGCCCCATAATGGTGATGGCCCTCCTCATGTGACCAAATTCAACAGCGTCTCATTCATTCAGTTTTAACAGTAGGAGACTCAAACCACTTTGTAAAGATTGGGGACATCTAGTGGAAGCAATAGGAAGGGCTCAATGAACCATTGCTCACTGTGTGAATTACAGGCAAAGATGTGAAGTTGAGTCCACAATTCAGAATTCCACATCCTGTTACGATCGGTCTCGGGGTTTTGACTGCCATATGAGTTATGTTATACTCACAGACACCATTCAAACAGTTTTAGAAACTTTAGGGTGTTTTCTATCCACAAGTATTAATTATATGCATATCCTAGCTTCTGAGTTTGAGTAGGAGGCCGTTTAAAATGGGCACGAATTTTTTTCAAAAATCGCTGTAGCGCCCCCTATCCTAGGGGAACGCCAAGAGGTTAAAACGTTCTACCTTCTTCACTACTGTCCCATCGATGTGGATGGGGGTTGCTCCCTCTGCTGTTTCCTGAAGTCCACGATCATCTCCTTTGTTTTGTTGACGTTGAGTGAGAGGTTGTTTTCCTGACACCACACTCCGAGTGCCCTCACCTCCTCCTTGTAGGCTGTCTCGTCGTTGTTGGTTATCAAGCCCTCTACTGTTGTGTCGTCTGCGAACCTGATGATTGAGTTGGAGGCGTGCATGGCCCCGCAGTCATGGGTGAACAGGAGGGGGCTGAGCACGCACCCTTGTGGGGCCCCAGTGTTGAGGATCAGCGAAGTGGAGATGCTGTTTCCTACCTTCACCACCTGGGGGGCGGCTCGTAAGAAAGTCTGAGTCTCAACCCTGCCCAATTGCACAGGGCAGGGTTGAGACCCAGGGCCTCAAGCTTAATGATGAGCTTGGAGGGTACTATGGTGTTGAATGCTGAGCTGTAGTCAATGAACAGCATTCTTACATAGGTATTCCTCTTGTCCAGATGGGATAGGGCAGTGTGCAGTGTGATGGCGATTGCATCGTCTGTGGACCTGTTGGGGCGGTAAGCAAATTGGAGTGGGTCTAGGGTGGCAGGTAGGGTGGAGGTGATATGATCCTTGACTAGTCTCTCAAAGCACTTCAAGATGACAGAAGTGAGTGCTACCTTCCTGGGTACAGGAACAATGGTGGCCGTCTTGAAGCATGTGGAGACAGCAGACTGGTATAGGGAGAGATTGAAGATGTCCGTAAACACACCAGCCAGCTGGTCTGCGCATGCTCTGAGGACGCAGCTAGGGATGCTGTCTGGGCTGGCAGCCTTGCGACGGTTAACACGTTTAAATGTCTTACTCACGTCTGCCATGGAGAAGGAGAGGGGGGGCCCGCTGTCCTTGGTAGCGGGCTGCACCGGTGGCACTGTATTATCCTCAAAGTGGGCAAAGTAGGGGTTTAGTTTGTCTGGATGCAAGACGTCGGTGTCCGTGACATGGCTGGTTTTCTTTTTGCAGTCCGTAATTGCCTGTAGACCCTGCCACATACGTCTCGTGTCTACGCCATTGAATTGCGACTCCATTTTGCTTCTTTGATTGCCTTGCGGAGGGAATACCTACACTGTTTATATTCAGCCATATTCCCAGACATCTTTCCATGGTTGAATGTGGTAGTTCGCGCTTTCGGTTTTGCGCAAATGCCTCCATCTTTCCATAGGGTAGGTTTTAATAGTCACAGTGGGTACAACATCTCCAATGCACATCCTACAGGTAGGATGTGATATCTATTGAGGCTACAGGTAGGATATGATATCTATTGGGTCTGCAGGTAGGATGTGATATCTATTGGGTCTTCTACAGGTAGGATATGATATCTATTGGGCCTGCAGGTAGGATAAGATATCTATTGGGGCTACAGGTAGGATGTGATATCTATTGGGTCTGCAGGTAGAATGTGATATCTATTGAGCATACAGGTAGGATGTGCTATCTATTGAGCCTACAGGTAGGATGTGATATCTATTGAGCCTACAGGTAGTACATGATATCTATTGGGCCTGCAGGTAGGATGTGATATCTATTGGGCCTACAGGTAGTATATGATATCTATTGGGCCTGCTACAGGTAGGATGTGATATCTATTGGGACTGCAGGTAGCCTGGTGGGCATTCCAAGCAATATCATCCTATTCCCTTTATAGTGTACTTTATAGGACATACGGTTTTACGTGGTATGCAACCAATAGTTTCTGTTATAATTTCATCAGTTTTTTATTTTGGGACCAATATGTTTTAATGGACTGAACAGAATAAATTTCATTATGGATATAATATATCTAAGTAGGATTGGAAAGAGATAAAAATTACATTTAAACGTCCAATGCAGTCGTTTTTATCACAATATCAAATAAATTAAGTACCTTACTGTGATTGTTTTCAATGAAAACAGTACCATTTTTGGGGGGGTTTAAATAGCTTTTTAGCGAAGAGCATTTTCTCAAGGTAGGACTGTCTGGGAGTGATCTGAGTTGGGAGGGGGAAACTGAAAATTAGCTGTTATTGGCAGAGAGGTTTGGAACTCTCTTTCGTATTGGTCTATTAAACTAACTGCAATTTCAGGAAATATTTTCAAACAGCTCTTACGCTATACGGACATTATCATCCTTTTCACAAGCTCACATTATTATTCCAACCCCAGTGTGGAAATATAAAACACAGGGAAATCCCATTTTTGACTACACTGGGCCTTTAAGACATAAGTAGGATATGGGTTTTTTAAAGTTTCTTTACTATTATAACCCTGGAATTACTTCCTGTAAACATGTTTCATTGATTTGTTGTCTTAATAATATACAATGCAAGGCAGCTGTGTGTGTGAGTGTGAGAGAGAGAGTGTGTGTGTGTGTGTGTGTGTGCGTGCGTGCGTGCGTGTGTGTGTGTGTGCGTGCGTGTGTGAGAGAGTGTGTGTGTGAGAGAGTGTGTGAGAGAGAGTGTGTGTGTGTGTGTGTGTGTGTGTGTGTGTGTGTGTGTGTGTGTGTGTGTGTGTGTGTGTGTGTGTGAGAGTGTGTGTGAGAGAGTGTGTGTGTGTGTGTGTGTGTGTGTGTGTGTGTGTGTGTGTGTGTGTGTGTGTGTGTGTGTGTGTGTGTGTGTGTGTGTGTGTGTGTGTGTGTGTGTGTGTGAGAGAGAGAGAGTGTGTGTGTGTGCGTGCGTGCGTTGTATTGGGAGGTTGGATTGTGATAGGGATGTGTAGCGTGTGATACAGGCTGCCGGTATAGAGTGAAGGGATCCCGTCAGCCAGGCTGTGAATGGCTTTTAGAATGAGATTTATTCATGAGATTTGCATGAGAGATTTGTGTCAGTCAATTTCAGAGGCATCTGCTGTACTTAAAGAATCTGAAGATACACACCTCTTCGATCTGGAGAAGATTCATGTCAACTGACAGCTTGTTATTGTTATCACAAAGTAAACAAACACACATTCATTTCACACAGTTGCAAGTATGTGTGTCTAAGTTTCCTGCATGTGCACACACCCACACAAGAAAAATAAATTAACATTCTATAGCTGTTTACAACTCACTGTAATTTAACTGGATATAATTTAACTGAATGTAATTTAACTGAATATAATGTTATCAACTCTCTAGAGACAGCAGGAGCAGTAGAGATACTCTGAACGATCGGCTATGAAAAGCCAACTGACATTTAGCCCTGAGGTGCTGACCTGTTGCACCCTCGACAACCACTGTGATTATTATTATTATCTGACCCTGCTGGTCATTTATGAACATTTGAACATCTTGGCCATGTTCTGTTATAATCTCCACCCGGCACAGCCAGAACAGGACTGGCCACCCCTCATATCCTGGTTCCTCTCTAGGTTTCTTCCTAGGTTTTGGCCTTTCTAGGGAGTTTTGCCTAGCCACCGTGCTTCTACACCTGCATTGCTTGCTGTTTGGGGGTTTTAGGCTGGGTTTCTGTACAGCACTTTGAGATATCAGCTGATGTAAGAAGGGCTATATAAATACATTTGATTTATAATGTAACTGAATGTAATGTAAATTAATGTAATCATTTGAACAACATGTCAATCATTTTTTGGATTATACATATATATATGTTTTATTTAACCTTTATATAACTAGGAGAGTCAGTTAAGAACAAATTCTTATTTACAATGACAGCCTACCCCTGCCAAACCCGGACGACGCTAAGCCAATTGTGCGCCGCCCTATGGGACTCCCAATCACAGCCAGTAGTGATATACTGCCTGGAATTGAACCAGGGTGTCTGTAGTGATGCCTCTAACACTGAGATGCGGCGCCTTAACCGCTGTGCCACTCGGCAGCCCGTTTCCTGTAATCATTTGAACAACGTGTCAGTCAAAACATGTCAATCATTTAAATAAACATCACTAGTACTGAGGTGAGTGGAAATGTCTAATACAGCTTTACACTGTCCTAACTCCGCTACAGCTTTACACTGTCCTAACTCGGCTACTGCTTTACACTGTCTTAACTCTGCTACAGCTTTACACTGTCCTAACTCTGCTAGAGCTTTACACTGTCCTAACTCTGCTACAGCTTTACACTGTCCTAACTCTGATACAGCTTTACACTGTCTTAACTCTGCTACAGCTTTACACTGTCCTAACTCTGCTACAGCTTTACACTGTCCTAACTCTGCTACAGCTTTACACTGTCCTAACTCTGCTACAGCTTTACACTGTCTTAACTCTGCTACAGCTTTACACTGTTCTAACTCTGCTACAGCTTTACACTGCCCTAACTCTGCTACAACTTTACACTGTCTTAACTCTGCTACAGCTTTACACTGTCCTAACTCTGCTACAGCTTTACACTGTCCTAACTCTGCTACAGCTTTACACTGTCTTAACTCTGCTACAGCTTTACACTGTCCTAACTCTGATACAGCTTTACACTGTCTTAACTCTGCTACAGCTTTACACTGTCCTAACTCTGCTACAGCTTTACACTGTTCTAACTCTGCTACAGATTTACACTGTCTTAACTCTGCTACAGCTTTACACTGTCCTAACTCTGCTACAGCTTTACACTGTCTTAACTCTGCTACAGCTTTACACTGTCCTAACTCTGCTACAGCTTTACACTGTCCTAACTCTGCTACAGCTTTACACTGTCCTAACTCTGCTACAGCTTTACACTGTCCTAACTCTGCTACAGCTTTACACTGTCTTAACTCTGCTACAGCTTTACACTGTCCTAACTCTGCTACAGCTTTACACTGTCTTAACTCTGCTACAGCTTTACACTGTCCTAACTCTGCTACAGCTTTACGCTGTCCTAACTCTTCTACAGCTTTACACTGTCCTAGCCCTGCTACAGCTTTACACTGTCTTAACTCTGCTACAGCTTTACACTGTCTTAACTCTGCTACAGCTTTACACTGTCCTAACTCTGCTACAACTTTACACTGTCTTAACTATTCTACTGCTTTACACTGTCCTAACTCTGCTACAGCTTTACACTGTCTTAACTCTGCTACAGCTTTACACTGTCTTAACTCTACTACAGCTTTACACTGTCCTAACTATTCTACTGCTTTTTTATTATACTTTAATTTCAACAAGGAACACAGACTGAGACCAAGGTCTCTTTTACAGCTGGGCCCTGCGTATACATGTTTACACATACAGTTTAGGTACAATGATTAAGAAACTAAACAAGACAAACAAAACGATCACAGATAACAGAAATAAATACAGCAGCAGATTACATTTACACATAGGTTATTCCCCTAACAGCACAAGAACTTTCATTACCCGAAACAGTTACAAGCAATTCAAAAATAAAAATCCTCCAATAAATATTTAAAATGGGCAAGGGGGACAAAAGTCTCAAGTTTAAGTTTAGTTTGCAGGCTATTCCATAGGCAAGGAGCGTAACAGGAAAAGGCAGCCATACCCAACTCTGTGGAAATCGCATGGGCCTCAAGTGTAATCCATGCTTGAGACCTGGTTTTAGGAATTCTAATTCTAATATTGATTTACACTGTCCTAAGTCTGCAATTGCTTTACACTGTCCTAATTCCTGGTCACATCCACTGTTCTACAGGTTCACATCACATCCTGCCTGGACACATACACTGTTCTACAGGTTCACATCCCACCTGGACACATCCACTGTACTCCAAAAAAGTGACTATGCATAGATAATAAACAGTGAGAACAGCAGCAGTATAAAAACAAGGTGATCAAATTAAGGGTGTCATCAGAGTGCGCAGCTGAACATTGTATGCTGGAAAACACTTGGTTTGTTATTTTTGATTGAAACAAAACCGATATTCATTAAATATGAATACAGAACTTGTTTTTTTGCGTGGATTCTGCGACGAGGTTTAACAGCAAGGATTGTTATTTCTTGTCCTGGAATCCCGCTTAACAAACAGGTTGAAGCCTGCTTGACAGAGACGCTAAGCTGTTAGACATCAAGCTAACAAAAGTTGGTACCAGATGAGTTTTGCAATGGAGAAATAAATGAATGGTTTCAGTGCTGTAGGAGCTGTATCTATTACGCACTGTTTCTGGACAAACCGGATCACTCGGGGTTCCAATGGAGGATTATAGGCTTGAGGTGGCTTCATTGATCACGCAGGTCGCCAGCCTACGTAAGAAACTGGGGAAAACGCGGAGTGGAATGTTTACATTTTCTACGCCGGTGGCTGGACGGCGTTCGCACTTGTTGGATGCATCTCCGCCTTGTCATTTGCCATTATTCGACTGGCCGGTGTTGCCAGGGGCTCCCCCACCTGACAGAGAAGTAGAAGGAGCTCAGCAAGAGGAGCAAGACAACCAACGATGGTCGCGTGTCACGAGCCGTAGAAGCCGAAGACAGCGACTTCCCGCAAACCAGTCTACACTTCTAATGAGAGGCCCGGAAAGGATACAAACAACAAATAGTTTCGCTGCCCTGGAACCTGATCTTCTTGCACCTTCATCACTGGGGGTGCCTGTGTCTGCGACCGCAGTGCCTACAACTACGATGTCGACATGGTCAACCTCCCGTCCCTGCTCTGGATCGAGTGGGGCTTCTCCATCTGTCGGAGGCCTGCTACAGGCACCGGGAGCAATGGGTTCAAGTTATCCTGCCTATCGCTCGTCCATAAAGGGTTCTCCGAATCCTGAGAAGTCCTGAGAAGTCCTTCTCGCCAGCTGTGATTCTGGACAGCTCCATGGTAAGTAATGTGACCGTTCCTGGTGCAAAAACAATGTCTTATCCCGGAGCTCGAGTAAATGACACTACAAAGCTGCTCCCGAACGTACTATGTCAGGACATGGACATTATCCTAGTCCGTGTGGGTTTTAATGACATTATGAAGCTCTGAACAGTTGAAACTGGATTTTAAAGAGCTGATTGACTCTCTGCTAGACACTAATAAAAGACCCATCATATCTGGCCCTGTGCCCTCTCTGAATCGTTGCATTAAACACTTTAGCAGGATTCTCTCTCTTCACAACTGGCTACGTGATTATTGCAGCTCAATGGGTGTAAATTTTTGTTGACAATTTTGACACCTTTTGTAAACAAGACAGGTTTTATAGGGAGGATGGAATCCACCCAAATCCTGTGTGTTCCTGGATCCTTTCACAGCATTATAAGGCTGCGTTGAGACAATGACTTATCAATGACCCAAGCACAGCTCAGTTAATCCCTACCATTGTGACGCAGAGTTGTCATAATGCTTCAGCAAATGTGCATTACACCAGGGGCATCAGTAGACACAATATAAGTAACCTAATTTATGTCCCTCTAACTGCCCTGAATGCCTCTACTGATCCTACAGCTATTGTATGCAGTAATCATGTGCCTATGAACCAGATTTATGCTGTTAGCACTAAGCCGGTGTGCCGTAGGAGGAAGTCCAATGTGAGCAGCTCACCCTGCACTAACATAAAGAACATGAGCACATCCACTGCTGCTAAGATTCCCAGCAAAGCAATGAAAGTAAGTAAGTATCCCAGAAGAAAAGTGCTCAAAATAGCCCACGTTAATACAGTTGAAGTCGAAAGTTTACATACACCTTAGCCAAATACATTTAAACTCAGTTTTCCACAATTCCTGACATTTAATCCAAGTAAAAATTCCCAGTCTTAGGTCAGTTAGGATCACCACTTTATTTTAAGAATGTGAATTGTCAGAATAATAGTAGAGAGAATGATTTATTTCAGCTTTTATTTCTTTCATCACATTCCCAGTGGGTCAGAAGTTGACATACACTCAATTAGTATTTGGTAGCATTGCCTTTAAATTGTTTAACTTGGGTCAAATATTTTGGGTAGCCTTCCACAAGCTTCCCACAATAAGTTGGGTGAATTTTGGCCCATTCCTCCTGACAGAGCTGGTGTAACTGAGTCAGGTTTGTAGGCCTCCTTGTTCACATACGCTTTTTCAGTTTTGCCCACACATTTTCTATGGGATTGAGGTCAGGCCTTTGTGATGGCCACTCCAATACCTTGACTTTGTTGTCCTTAAGCTATTTTGAAACAACTTTGGAAGTATGCTTGGGGTCATTGTCCATTTGGAAGACCCATTTGTGACCAAGCTTTAACTTCCTGACTGATGTCTTGAGATGTTGCTTCAATATATCCACATAATTTTCCTCCCTCATGACGCCATCTATTTTGTGAAGTGCACCAGTCCCTCCTGCAGCAAAGCACCCCCACAACATGATGCTGCCACCCCCGTGCTTCACGGTTGGGATGGTGTTCTTCGGCTTGCAAGCCTCTCCCTTTTTCCTCCAAACATAACGATGGTCATTATGGCCAAACAGTTCTATTTCTGTTTCATCAGACCAGAGGACATTTCTCCAAAAAGGATGACCGTTGTCCCCATGTGCAGTTGCAAACCGTAGTCTGGCTTTTTTATGGCGGTTTTGGAGCAGTGGCTTCTTCCTTGCTGAGCGGCCTTTCAGGTTATGTCGATATAGGACTTGTTTTACTGTGGATATAAATACTTTTGTACCTGCTTCCTCCAGCATCTTCACAAGGTCCTTTGCTGTTGTTCTGGAATTGATTTTCACTTTTCGCACCAAAGTACGTCCATCTCTAGGAGACAGAACACGTCTCCTTCCTGAGCGGTGTGACAGCTGCGTGGTCCCATGGTGTTTATACTTACGTACTATTGTTTGTGCAGATGAATGTGGTACCTTCAGGTGTTTGGAAATTGCTCCGAAGAATGAACCAGACTTGTGGAGGTCTACAATTTTTTTCTGAGGTCTTGGCTGATTTCTTTTGATTTTACCATGATTTCAAGCAAAGAGGCACTGAGTTTGAAGTTAGGCCTTGAAATACATCCACAGGTACACATCCACAAGCTGTTTAAAGGCACAGTCAACTTAGTGTATGTAAACTTCTGACCCACTGGAATTGTGATACAGTAAATTATAAGTGAAATAATCTGTCTGTAAACTATTGTTGGAAAAATTACTTGTGTCATGCACAAAGTAGATGTTCTAGCCGACTTGCCAAACTATAGTTTGTTAACAAGAAATTTGTGGAGTGGTTGAAAAACGAGTTTTAATGACTCCAACCTAAGTGGATGTAAACTTCCGACTTCAACTGTAGATGTAGCTTAAGAAACAAGGTTCATGAAATCAATAATTTACTAGTAACAGATGACATTCATATTCTGACTATCTCTGAAACTCACTTAGATAATACCTTTGATGATACAGTGGTAGCAATACAAGGTTATAACATTTACAGAAAATACAGAAATGCCAATGGTGGAGGTGTTGCTGTTTATATTCATAATCACATTCCTGTAATGTTTAGAGAAGATCTCATGTTAAATAATGTTGAAGTAATATGGCTACAGGTTCATCTGCCTCATCTAAAGCCCATCCTGGTGGGAAGCTGCTATAGACCACCAAGTGCTAACAGTCAGGATCTGGATAACATGTGTGAAATGCTTGATAATGTATGTGATATCAACAGAGAGGTATATTTTCTGGGTGATTTAAATACTGACTGGCTTTCATCAAGCTGCCCACTCAGGGAAAAACTTCAAACTGTAACCAGTGCCTGCAACCTGGTTCAGGTTATCAGTCAACCTACCAGGGTAGTTACAAACAGCACAGGAATGAAATCATCAACATGTATTGATCACATCTTTACTAATGCTGCAGAAATGTGCTCTAAAACAGTATCCAGATTCATCGGATGTAGTGATCACAATATAGTAGCCATATCTAGGAAAACCAAAGTTCCAAAGGCTGGGCCTAATATAGTGTATAAGAGGTCATACACGAAGTTTTGTAGTGATTCCTATGTTGATGATGTAAAGAATATGTGCTGGTCTGTGGTGTGTAATGAGGAGCAACCAGACGCTGCACTTGACACATTTATGAAATTGCTTATTCTAGTTGCTAATAAGCATGCACCCATTAAGAAAATGACTGTAAAACTGTTAAATCCCCATGGATTGATGAGGAATTGTCACGTCCTGACCAGCAGATGGAGCTATTGTATTCGTTTTGGGGTCAGGACGTGGCAGTTTTGTGTACGTGAATGTTTGGGTTGTTGATTGGGACTTCCAATTGAAGGCAGGTGTGTTGAGTTGCCTTTGATTGGAGGTCCTATATAGGTGTGTGTGTTTTTCTTTGGGGTTGTGGGTGGTTGTTTTTGCACTGCGTTTCATAGCCTGCAGAACTGTTGCTGTTGTCACCTTTATTGTTTTTGTTAAGTGGATGCTTTACTCCTTATTTGAAATTAAATATGAGTATTCACATACCTGCTGCGCCTTGGTCTTCTCTCCATGACAACTGTTGTTACAGGAATTGAAAAATTGTATGGTTGAGAGGGATGAGGCAAAAGGAATGGCAAATAGGTCTGGCTGAACAACCGATTGGCAAACGCACTGAAAATAGAGAAATCATGTGACTAAACTGAATAAAAAGAAGAAGAAACTACACTATGAAACAAAGATAAATTATATAAAGAATTATAGTAAAAAGCTTTGCAGCACCTTAAATTAAATTCTGGGAAAAAAGGCAAACTCAGCTCCATCATTCATTGAAACAGATGGCTCATTCATCACAAAACCAACTGATATTGCCAACTACTTTTAAAAAAATTGGCAAGATTAGCAAATTTAGGCGTGACATGCCAGCAACAAATGCTGACACTACACATCCAAGTATATCTGACCAAATTATGAAAGATAAGCGTCATTTTAAATTCCGTAAAGTTAGCGTGAAATAGTCCAGGTGCGACAAAACTAGGGCCTGTAGGACCTGCCTTGTTGACAGCGATGTCAAGAAGGTATTGCAGCGCCTTATCATACACAGGCAGCATTCTGGATCATTGCTACTCTAACTTCCGCGATGGATACAAAGCCCTTCCCCGCTCTCCTTTCGGCAAATCTGACCACGACTCCATTTTGTTGCTCCCAGCCCATAGACAGAAACTAAAACAGGAAACGCCTGTGCTCAGGTCTGTTCAACGCTGGTCCGAACAATCGGATTCCACACTTCAAGATTGCTTCAATCACGTGGACTGGGATATGTTTCGGATAGCCACGAACAACAACATTAATGTATACGCTGACTCGGTGAGCGAGTTTATTAGCAAGTGCATCGGTGATGTTGTACCCACGGTGACTATTAAAACCTTCCCTAATCAGAAACCGTGGATTGATGCCAGCAGTGGTTCATGCTGAAAGCTTTTAATCATGGCAAGGTGACCGGAAACATGACTGAATACAAACAGTGTAGCTATTCCCTCCGCAAGACAATCAAACAAGCTAAGAGTCAGTATTGAGACAAAGTAGAGTCGCAATTCAACGGCTCAAACACGAGACGTACGTGGCAGGGTCTACAGTCAATCACGGACTACAAAAAGAAAACCAGCCCTGTCGCAGACATCGTTGTCTTGCTCCCAGACAAATCAAACATCTTTTTTTGCTCGCTTTGAGGACAATACAGTGCCACTGACACGGCCCGCTACCAAAACCTGTGGGTTTTCCTTCACCGAGGCCAACGTGAGTAAAACATTTAAACGTGTTAACCCTCGGAAGGCTGCTGGCCCAGACGGCATCCCAAGCCGCATCCTCAGAGCATGCGCAGACCAGCTGGCTGGTGAGTTTACGGACATCTTCAATCAATCCCTATCCCAGTCTGCTGTGCCCACATGCTTCCTGTTCCCAAGAAAGCTAATGTAACTGAGCTAAACAACTATCGCCCTGTAGCACTCACTTCTGTCATCATGAAGTACTTTGAGAGACTAGTCAAGGATCTTATCACCTCCTCCCTACATGATACCCTAGACCCACTCCAATTTGCGTACCGCCCCAATAGGTCCACAGACGACGTAACCGCAATCACACTGTACAATGTACTATCCCATCTGGACAAGAGGAATACCTATGTAAGAATGCTGTTCATTGACTACAGCTCAGCATTCAACACCATAGTACCCTCCAAACTCATCATCAAGCTGGAGGCCCCTGGGTCTCGACACCGCCCTGTGCAGCTGTGTCCTGGACTTTCTGACGAGCTGCCCCCAGGTGGTGAGGGTAAGAAACAACATCTATACTCCGCTGATCTTCAACACTGGAGCCCCACAAGGGTGCGTTCTCAGCCCTTTCCTGTCCTCCCTGTTCACCCATGACAGCGTCGCCATGCACGCCTCCAACTCAATCATCAAGTTTGCAGACGACACTACAGTGGTAGGCTTGATTACCAACAACAATGAGACGGCCTACAGGGAGGAGGTGAGGGCCCTCGGAGTGTGGTGTCAGGAAAATATCCTCACACTCAACGTCAACAAATCAAAGGAGATGATCGTAGACTTTAGGAAACAGCAGAGAGAGCACCTCCCTATCCACATCAACGGAACAGTAGTGGAGAAGGTGGAAAGTTTTAAGTTCCTCGGTGTACACATCACGGACAAACTGAAATGGTCCACCCACACAGACAGTGTGGTGAAGAAGGCGCAACACTGCCTCTTCAACCTCAGGAGGCTGAAGAAATTTGGCTTGTCACCTAAAACACTCACAAACTTTTACAGATGCACAATTGAGAGCATCCTGTCGGGCTGTATCACCGCCTGGTACGGCAACTGCTCCGCCCACAACCGTAAGGCTCTCCAGAGGGTGGTGAGGTCTGCACAACGCATCACCGGGGGCAAACTACCTGCCCTCCAGGACACCTACACCACCCGATGTCACAGGAAGGCCAAAAAGATCATCAAGGACAACAACCATCCGAGCCACTGCCTGTTCACCCCGCTACCATCCAGAAGGCGAGGTCAGTACAGGTGCATCGAAGCTGGGACCAAGAGACTGACAAACAGCTTCTATCTCAAGGCCATCAGACTGTTAAACAGGTGCATCAGTAACATTGAGTGGCTGCTGCCAACATACTGACTCAAATCTCTAGCCACTTTAATAATTAATAATTGGATGTAATAAATGTATCACTAGTCACTTTAAACAATGCCACTTTATATAATGTTTACATACCCTACATTACTCATCTCATATGTATATACTGCACTCTATACCATCTACTGCAGCTTGCCTATGCCGCACGGCCATCGCTCATCCATATATTTACGTACATATTCTTATTCATCCCTTTACACCTGTGTGTATAAAGTAGTTGTTGTGAATTTGTTAGATTACTTGTTAGATATTACTGCACTGTCGGAACTAGAAGCACAAGCATTGCGCTACACTCTCATTAACATCTGCTACAGTGTGTATGTGACCAATAGCATTTGATTTGATTTGACACACTTATCCCCATCTTAGCTACTGTACAGGTTCACATCCCACCTGGACACATCCACTGTTCTACAGGTTCACATCCCACCTGGTCACATCCACTGTTCTACAGGTTCACATCCCATCTGGACACATCCGCTGTTCTACAGGTTCACATCCCACCTGGACACATCCACTGTTCTACAGGTTCACATCCCACCTGGACACATCCACTGTTCTACAGGTTCACATCCCACCTGGACACATCCGCTGTTCTACAGGTTCACATCCCACCTGGACACATCCGCTGTTCTACAGGTTCACATCCCACCTGGACACATCCACTCTTCTACAGGTTCACATCCCACCTGGACACATCCGCTGTTCTACAGGTTCACATCCCTCCTGGACACATCCACTGTTCTACAGGTTCACATCCCACCTGGACACATCCACTGTTCTACAGGTTCACATCCCACCTGGACACATCCGCTGTTCTACAGGTTCACATCCCATCTGGACACATCCGCTGTTCTACAGGTTCACATCCCACCTGGACACATCCACTGTTCTACAGGTTCACATCCCATCTGGACACATCCACTGTTCTACAGGTTCACATCCCACCTGGTACATACCTGAGAGTGGCACAGCGATCTAAGGCACTGCATCTTAGTGCAAGAGGTATCACTACAGTCCCTGGTTCGATTCCAGGCTGTATCACATCCGGCCTGTGATTGGGAGTCCCATAGGTTGGTGCACCATTGGCCAAGCGTAGCCCGGATTTGGCCGGGGTATGCCGTCATTGTAAATAAGAATTTGTTCTTAACTGACTCGCCTAGTTAAATAAAGGTTAAATACATACACACCGCAATGCAACAAGCCTCTGGCCGTACCTACCTCATCTTCTTGCTCACTTGCATATCTGGCTTTTGGTATTCCAGTCTGTGCCAATGGAAATCTTGGTAATCTCTTTGACAAACAGTGGCACTGCGATACTCCACACATCACTGTACGATACTGTTGTGTGTCCAATTGATATCTGCCACCATCAGACTGTGTCTGCTCGGCGATAAACAGATTATCTCAGTCTGTTTACCATGCAGGTGCCAAGATATTGTTTTTGTTTTTTTCTGATACACCACCATATTGGGTAGTGTTTACCACTTTATCTGTAGGCTACACTCATCTGTTCATGCGCATTTGTGTGCGTGCCTGTGTGTGTGTGGGTGTGTGTGGGTGTGTAGTAACCCACCCACTACACTAAATGTAGTAACACATCATAATGAGCTTTATGTGAGTAAGCATCTCAGCAGGCATCAATTCAATCTGTACCACGGAAGTTCAGTGTCTAAAAGCAACGTTCCCTGTTAGCAGAGACTGCACTCGCTGGTAAACACTGCAGATGACAGCTCAATGGGAAATGACCTTACATGTCTATCGTGCAATCTGTAACGCTTCAGCAATACAGATTGAACATAGCCCCAAATCTGGCTGGAGAAAAATCACAGACAGGTTTTTTATTTTATTAACATTATTTACATTTAACTTTTTATTTAACGAGGCAAGTCAGTTAAAAAAAAACGAATACTTATTTACAATGACGACGCTGGGCCAATTGTGCGCCACCCTATGGAACTTCCAATCACAGCCAGTAGTGATACTTCCTGGATCATGAAGCCATTTAATCAGATTGACTCAATTGGTGACATTGTATTTTAAAAACTGGGAGACAACCTATATATCTCTCTGATTTAAAGTGATGAAAACGCATCCGTTTTCCTCCATGTTGTTGAAGATGATTTGACATGAGTGACTAAAGCTGGCTGGTTTGGTGTTGCAACGCTGCCATCTAGTGGATCTATAACGTAGCGGTGTGTTGATACTAGACAGACGTTGGTAGATATTTGTCCTCCAATGTTTGTCCCCATCAGTCACCATGTCCTCCTATGTTTGTCCCCATCAGTCACCATGTCCTCCTGTGTTTAGAACCATCAGTCACCATGTCCTCCTGTGTTTGTCCCATCAGTCACCATGTCCTCCTGTGTTTAGAACCATCAGTCACCATGTCCTCCTGTGTTTAGAACCATCAGTCACCATGTCCTCCTGTGTTTAGAACCATCAGTCACCATGTCCTCCTGTGTTTAGAACCATCAGTCACCATGTCCTCCTGTGTTTGTCCCCATCAGTCACCATGTCCTCCTGTGTTTAGAACCATCAGTCACCATGTCCTCCTGTGTTTGTCCCCATCAGTCACCATGTCCTCCTATGTTTGTCCCCATCAGTCACCATGTCCTCCTATGTTTAGAACCATCAGTCACCATGTCCTCCTGTGTTTAGAACCATCAGTCACCATGTCCTCCTGTGTTTAGAACCATCAGTCACCATGTTCTCCTGTGTTTAGAACCATCAGTCACCATGTCCTCCTATGTTTAGAACCATCAGTCACCATGTCCTCCTGTGTTTAGAACCATCAGTCACCATGTCCTCCTATGTTTAGAACCATCAGTCACCATGTCCTCCTGTGTTTGTCCCCATCAGTCACCATGTCCTCCTATGTTTGTCCCCATCAGTCACCATGTCCTCCTGTGTTTAGAACCATCAGTCACCATGTCCTCCTGTGTTTAGAACCATCAGTCACCATGTCCTCCTGTGTTTAGAACCATCAGTCACCATGTCCTCCTGTGTTTAGAACCATCAGTCACCTAGTCATAGTATTTCTGATCGCAATAAAGAGATGCCTTCCTACATTTACACTTTGTTGTTCACAGATTCAGAAAAAGACTAGCATATTATTCTATACTATACTTTACACTGTGCGTCTTGACTGGCATTCATGTTAGCCTTGACTGGCATCCATATTAGTCTTGACTGGCATCCATGTTCGTCTAGACTGGCATCCATGTTCGTCTTGACTGGCATCCATGCTAGTCTTGATTGGCATCCATGTTCGTCTTGACTGGCATCCATGCTAGGCTTGACTGGCATCCATGTTAGCCTTGACTGGCATCCATGTTAGTCGTGACTGGCATCCATGTTAGTCTTGACCGGCATCCATGTTGGTAGATATTTGTCCTCCTATGTTCAGAACCGTCTTGACTGGTATCAATGTTAAACATAGCAGTGTGTTGATACTAACCAGACGTTGGTAGATATAACATAGCAGTGTGTTGATACTAACCAGACGTTGGTAGATATAACATACCAGTGTGTTGATACTAACCAGACGTTGGTAGATATAACATGGCAGTGTGTTGATACTAACCAGACGTTGGTAGATATAACATAGCAGTGTGTTGATACTAACCAGACGTTGGTAGATATAACATAGCAGTGTGTTGATACTAACCAGACGTTGGTAGATATAACATAGCAGTGTGTTGGTACTAACCAGACGTTGGTAGATATAACATGGCAGTGTGTTGATACTAACCAGACGTTGGTAGATATAACATAGCAGTGTGTTGATACTAACCAGACGTTGGTAGATATAACATAGCAGTGTGTTGATACTAACCAGACGTTGGTAGATATAACATAGCAGTGTGTTGATACTAACCAGACGTTGGTAGATATAACATAGCAGTGTGTTGATACTAACCAGACGTTGGTAGATATAACATAGCAGTGTGTTGATACTAACCAGACGTTGGTAGATATAACATAGCAGTGTGTTGATACTAACCAGACGTTGGTAGATATAACATAGCAGTGTGTTGATACTAACCAGACGTTGGTAGATATAACATAGCAGTGTGTTGATACTAACCAGACGTTGGTAGATATAACATAGCAGTGTGTTGATACTAGACAGACGTTGGTAGATATAACATAGCAGTGTGTTGATACTAACCAGACGTTGGTAGATATAACATAGCAGTGTGTTGATACTAACCAGACGTTGGTAGATATAACATAGCAGTGTGTTGATACTAACCAGACGTTGGTAGATATAACATAGCAGTGTGTTGATACTAGACAGACGTTGGTAGATATAACATAGCAGTGTGTTGATACTAACCAGACGTTGGTAGATATAACATAGCAGTGTGTTGGTACTAACCAGACGTTGGTAGATATAACATAGCAGTGTGTTGATACTAACCAGACGTTGGTAGATATAACATAGCAGTGTGTTGATACTAACCAGACGTTGGTAGATATAACATAGCAGTGTGTTGATACTAACCAGACGTTGGTAGATATAACATAGCAGTGTGTTGATACTAACCAGACGTTGGTAGATATAACATAGCAGTGTGTTGATACTAACCAGACGTTGGTAGATATAACATAGCAGTGTGTTGATACTAACCAGACGTTGGTAGATATAACATAGCAGTGTGTTGATACTAACCAGACGTTGGTAGATATAACATAGCAGTGTGTTGATACTAGACAGATGTTGGTACATATTTGTCCTCCTATGTTTAGAACCATACTATTCTATCCATGTTAGTCTTGACTGGCGTCCATGTTAGTCTTGACTGGCGTCCATGTTAGAAAGTGAAATCAGTGTTAAATTCACACTAGCCTTGTGCGGCCAGTAGAGGGGGGTATTGTTGCAGTCTCTATGGTTCAGGGACTTTCTTCATAAAGCTTCTCAAGGTTGGAGTGCTGATCTCAGATCAGGTCACCCCACCTGTCTGTTCATTATTATCTAAAAGGCAAAATTAATCTTTATACCTTTTGTACATGTGAGTAAATGATAGGTGTACAATATTGTTTTTCAGCTATCTTAAAGAAAAGCAAGTCATCCCGTCGAGTTATGGTTAGGCCATAAGTCTTTAACTTTACATGAAATTGTGTTTTTCAAAATCTTTCTATCGTATTATTTTTATTCACAGATACACTGTTTTTGCTCAATTAACTAAATTTGTTCTGACACCAAATAATGTAGAAATCAATAAAAGGACACTTCTGATGATGTGATAATAGTAATAAAGACCAGCTTTATTTTGTCATTATCAGAATACAGTATTTTTTTTGACATCTTGTATATAACATCTTCCGTTTTCATTAAGAAATGTAGTGATTCTAGTATTTATTTCAACAGTTCACGGTATATTCACAGTGTTGACTAATTCAACCTATTAGCTAACCACTCAACTCTCACACTAGTCTGTCTGCAACACAGAAAACAACTAGGCAGAGTTACTGTACCAATGAGGGGGGACCGTTGAGGGGTCTAGCAGAATGCCACATAGCTACCATAGTTTTCTCTCACTTAAACCAATGACAGCTTGAAACACAGAAATAACCTTATATCGTTTCATCATTTTGTAATGGTGTAATTGAAGGGCATTTGAAATGTTGGCGTGTTTTTTTGTTTGTTGTCCTAAACACAGTCCGTGTTTAATCCATGCATGACTGAGAAATCACAGTATTTGGAATGAATACTGTAGACTACCTGGTGATGGTAAATAAAACCAGAGGTTTGAATACTGTAGACTACCTGGTGATGATAAATAAAACCAGAGGTTTGAATACTGTAGACTACCTGGTGATGGTAAATAAAACCAGAGGTTTGAATACTGTAGACTACCTGGTGATGGTAAATAAAACCAGAGGTTTGAATACTGTAGACTACCTGGTGATGGTAAATAAAACCGGAGGTTTGAATACTGTAGACTACCTGGTGATGGTAAATAAAACCGGAGGTTTGAATACTGTAGACTACCTGGTGATGGTAAATAAAACCGGAGGTTTGAATACTGTAGACTACCTGGTGATGGTAAATAAAACCAGAGGTTTGAATACTGTAGACTACCTGGTGATGGTAAATAAAACCAGAGGTTTGAATACTGTAGACTACCTGGTGATGGTAAATAAAACCAGAGGTTTGAATACTGTAGACTACCTGGTGATGGTAAATAAAACCAGAGGTTTGAATACTGTAGACTACCTGGTGATGGTAAATAAAACCGGAGGTTTGAATACTGTAGACTACCTGGTGATGGTAAATAAAACCAGAGGTTTGAATACTGTAGACTACCTGGTGATGGTAAATAAAACCAGAGGTTTGAATACTGTAGACTATCTGGTGATGGTCATCTTGAACCTCAAAAGAAAATGAATCGTCTTTGAACAAAATGTCAGAACACTTCTCGTCCACCTTTAGACTGATTCAAGTTAAGATCCAGGAGACTTTGTAATAATTACAAAATGTATAACATTTTCAAGGGCTTGTGGCACTGTTCCATAATCAGAGGTGACTTTACAACTGGATTCTTATCATTTTGGAATATTTTAGTTATCTGGTGTTTTTTAAAGTATCGTCTTGACATCACTGCATTCTTGTCCACTGTGAGCATGAATTAAATCAAATCAAAACACATATTGAAATTGACTGGCATGGGTAGTAATACGTTTTTTTTTTTCATTAGGGGTGAATTAGCTTTCAGTTTTACGAGCATTAGAGTACATGAGAAAACCAAATCTATACATTATTCTTATTCACCACACTGAAAGATCGCCAAGGACTGTTTACTCTGTTACCATTTGACATACGGTATCGGAGTATCATGTCTCGGACCAAACAGGCTCCCAGACAGCTTCTACCACCAGGCCATCAGACTGCTGAAAAGTTAAACCTAGCCGTCTCCCTGCACAGATCTGCACCTTAGAGACTACATGCACTGACTATCAACACATTCAACCCTTACACACACACAAACAAACAAACAAACAAACAAACAAACAAACAAACAAACAGTCTTGTTTTACTAACCTTTTTTTTTTTGGAGAGACACAATTGATTCCCATTCAAAATCATATTTTCCCTAACCCTAAACTTTACCCTAACCTCAAAACATAACCTTAACCCTAAACCTAACCCCTTAACCACTAAGCCTAATTCTAACCCTAGAAATATCCTTTTTGCTTGTGGGGACCGGCAAAATGGCCCCAGTTGGTCAGCTTTTTGATTTCTTTACTATTCTTGTGGGGGCTTCTTGTGGCTCCATGTCCACACTCACACACTCGGAACACACATACATACACATATACATATATATATATATACACACACACAAACACACACAGACACAGACACACACAGACACACACACTACACAATCAATGCTACTGTTTTATTATATACTATTAATTCCACTACCCACTTTATATTTGTAAATACCCACATTATCAATATGCATAGTACCTCGTCTATTACTTCTACTACTTGTTATTACTGATTATTGATTAAACGTTCTGTGCTGTCGAGGGAGTTAACACATAAGTATTTCAATGCACCATTTATACCTGCTGGAAAATGTGTACGTGACAAAATACAATTAGATTGGATTAGACAGTATGTCAATCTGTAGTCACACTAACATCTTGGACCAGAGCTACTCAACCTGTAGTCCCAGACAGGGAAGCAATAATGATGTGTTATCAGAGAGAAGAGAAATCCCTTGTGTTGTAACCGCCATTACTCAGACCATATGAGACCTGAGACACGGAGCAGTCTGGGAAGAAGTTGGGGAAGGTCAGAGTACACAGTGAGTTACTATCCTCTGTAGACCCTGTCACAGAGGAATCAGACACAGAGTGACAGTACAGGGGTGTCTGTGGTCCTGGGCCCGTCCGTACGCCCTCTCCTGCCTGGCAGTACAGGGGTGTCTGTGGTCCTGGGCCCGTCCGTACACCCTCTACTGCCTGGCAGTACAGGGGTGTCTGTGGTCCTGGGCCCGTCCGTACGCCCTCCCCTGCCTTCTTACAAGGAGAAGAGGTACTCCAAGGCTCTGTATACAAGAATCCTCCCACTAGATGGTGAGGGTCGTAGGGCGAGACCTGGTCTGTTATGTCCTGAGTCTGCTGGTGCTGGAGGATCCTACTGGGCAGGCCACGATTCTGAAACATGTCTTGGTCGATGATCCTACTGGGTAGGCCGCGATTCTGAAACACATCCTGGTCACTGAGCATGTTACTGTAGTCCGGCCCCAGCAGGTCAAAGAAGTCCGGGTTCCCTCCTCCCCGTTCCAGATCACACAGGAACATGCCCGAGGTGGACGTGACTCGGGAGGTGGTGGTGCTGGTGGTGTTGTCCGGCTCAGTGAAAAAGGATGGGGGAAGGTTACGGTGCCTCAGGGGAGGCTTCTTGGCTCTCTCCCCTCTGACAGGCTCCTTGACGGAGTTAAAAAGGGCAGCCAGGCTCTTGGTCTGGAGGTTGGCCTGTAATCCGTCGCGCTTGTGGACGGGTTTGCTTTGCTGGAATGGGCTGGGCTGGGTCTGAGGCTGAGTCTGAGGCTGAGTCTGAGGCTGAGTCTGAGGCTGAGTCTGGGTGGGAAAGCCAGAGCCTTTTCTCTTGTTGACACCTGCCCCTAGAGCTACTGCTGGGTTCCCTGTTGGACTGATGAAGCCTGTACATCTCTTGATCTGCTTCTGTAGGTATTTGCGGTGGTTGACTTTCCTTTTGGATTTGACTGGCTTGTCCAAAGCCAGTTTGATGTTGCTGGAGGCTGAGTCTATGAAGCTGAGCAGATTCCTGGTGGTTTCTCTGTATTCTCCCCTCTCCTCACTCTCCTCCAGCGGACTCCCGTCCAGATTCCTGATGGTTTCTCTGTATTCTCCCCTCTCCTCACTCTCCTCCAAAGGACTCCCGTCCAGGCTCTGATCCATGTCGTACTCCATCATGACCGACCCAGGGAAACAGAAGTTTATGAACGGAGAGTTCATGATTGCAGTTTGAACAGCCATTGCTATTCTGTTTCTAAACACTGCGGCCTCAGTGGCCTCGCCCTCAGCATTCGCTGTTGTTGCTCACGGCTACTGCTGCTAGCCCTAAATATAAAAGAGCCTCTTCCTCGTCACAGCACGTCTTCTTGTCCTGTGTCTGGGTAATGTTGACACCTACAAGAAGCAAATCAGATATACGATTTCAGACTGTCACAAGAGACTAGTCCCAGGGTAGCTTCCCAGTGAGCAAAAGTGGTTGAGAATATGTATTCTCAACGTCTTTTCAACCAAAAATATGTATTTTAAGCGTCTTTTTAGCGTCTTTTGCTCATAGGTTTGGTCCAAACCCTTGGTCCTTAAGCTAGTTGTGAGGCTGGACATGCAGCTCCTGTGAATTCCACTCCTCTCCACTCCACTTTTCCACTCCACAGCAGAACAGAACAGAGACTGAACTGAGGGAACAGACACTTGTTGTTTGTGGAAAGCAAATCTGACGGAGAGAGAGAGAGAGAGAGAGATCTTTCAGGGGGCGGGGCTAGATGATGTCAGAACATCAAAGGGGAGGGGCAGAGAGACCCCGGGGACTTAACTCTTTGCTTACGCCTGACCACCTGCAACTAAGAGAGATTTGTCTGAGCTTCCCCGCTGTGTCTCAAGACAATAGCCAGTGGTAGGGTTGGTTGGATTCCTCTTCCTCCTCCTTTCACTGTTTATGTGTGCTGTGAACCCAAACCGGTCTTATGAAATTAGAATATGTTAGGCTACTATGGAGGTGAAACTAGAATATCACTTTAGAGCAATGTAATTCTTTGGAAATTAGGTTTTATGTTGTTTTATAATAGTTAGTTAAATTTAAAAGATTTTTTTTTTTTAAACCATTGTCCCAGTGATGTAGATATTATTTATCTTGTGCTCTTAACAATATATATATATATATATTCGCATTATTTCCATGTCTTTATTCATACCAGCTTGATTGTTGGATTTACACGCAGGACTTGCTATTTTTTTACCATCTCATCACACACCGAGAACACACCAAACTATGTCATCAAGACCCTACAGTTTACTATTATCTTTCCAGAAAGGCTTTTTCTCCATGGGAAAATCCTGCTGCCCAAAACAGGTACCTCTATAGTATCTGGGATCAATTCCCAAATATAACTCTACTGTTTAAGATTATCTTCCTGCTTGTTCCATGTATTAATCTGCTCATGGAACTAAAGTTGGAAGTTGATTTCTTGTTGGTGCATGGTCATGTCGGTGAATTCCCAGAGCAGTGGGAATTTTTGCTCGGTCCTGACAACTATTATAGCTGGTCTTTGACATACAGCCCTACAGGGTCTAAAGAGCCTCTATTCTCCCCCAGCCTCTGAAAGGGAGCTTTGTGCCAGGGATTCATTAAAGTGCACCTCACAACCCCACAGTAAAATAGCCCCCCTCAATAATGAACAGTCGATTTAACTGGAAAAGCTGGCGGAGCTGTTAAATTAAAGGGGAAATAAAGTGGTGGTTCAAGCTCAGTGTGCCAGAAGAAATGTTGACCTTAAGAAATACAGCCCTGGTATGAAACTGCTTGCTGTTCCTGCTAGTGCTTAGTGCTTCTGCTTACCGCTGTAAACAATAATACGTTTACAGGAAGTCTCTTGGCTAACGGTGAATAGGGAATAGCCAGAACACACTGAGAGGTGCAGTATGGGTTCTAGGTCTGCCCTGGGAGTTTCACTGTGCCAAAGCTTGATCCTGATTTAAGTGAAAAAGCTGAAAGGAGGAAATAGTATCAGGGCTTGTGAGAGACGGAAGAATACATTGGATTGAAGATAGATAGTTCGACAGTAAAAAAAAAAAAAAAAAGTGATGGACCCTATTTGAAGTAAAAATACAAAATGTGTCTCACGTCATTAACAAGCCTACAAGCAGTTTTCTTTTAACGGGCGTGTTTAGAAATCAATCATTTTCTATTAAAGATACACTCATTTATATTAAAGCCCCCGTGCAGTCTTTGTAATTGTATATTTAAATCATGAATCTAAGTCTAATACATCATTGTGTGTGTGTTGAATGAAAATAGAAACCAATTTGAAGATATTTACATACACTGCCATGATTGGCTGATAGGATGGTCTAGAGCCCACCCACTTACCCAGAAGAACAGTCATTGGTCTATTATAAACAGATCACATAGAAACGTCATGATGTGGGCCAAAAATTCCATCCCACTTGAACAGGCTGAAATTCCAGGCATATTTTTTTAAAACAGCACTTACAACAAAAAAAAGGGCACTATCATCACTTTTACAATTTCAGAGTGTTATTTCACCTCATAGTGTGGAAATATAATTATAACATTTTATTTTTAACTCCACTGCCCCTTTAAATCATTTGGGCTTTTATGAAATAATGTTGGAAATCTGGCTTATGTTATTGCATTTTACAGCCTACACTCTCCGAGCTCTCTCCTCTCAGCCTGGTCTGAGGCTCAGTTGGTATAGCTGTTTTTGGTCCTTGCAACAGAATTCCCAAGAATGGATTCTTTCTTTTTCCCTTTTCTTGAAAGTGCATTTTAAGGCAGTGAATCATTTAGAGCTGGGAGACGGAGAGGAGGGAGAGAGAGGTTCTGAGCTCTTTGAAAGAAGAAGGGTCCATCGAGAAACTGTTATTCTCATGTAAATTCGTGCAGACGGAAAAAAGGGGACAGTGAAAGTGATAGTACTGATCTAATTATCTGTGGCCCAGTCTGAATGAGATGCTCAGTATAGCTGCTGACATGGAAGCACAATAAACAGGACAACGTAGAGTTTCTGTAAAAAAAACAAGCTTTTCTCTTCAGGCCTTTATGGGGTGTTCTCTCTCTCTCTCTCTCTCTCTCTCTCTCTCCTCTCTCTCTCTCTCTCGGTCTTCTCTCATCTCTGGGTCTCTCTCTTCGCCTCCTCTCTCCTCCTCCTCTCTCTCTCTCTCTCTCTCTCCTCTCTGTCTCCTCTCTTCTCTTCTCTCTCTCCTCCCCTCTTCATTCTGCTTCACCTCTCTCTCTCGTGTTCTCTCTCTCTCCCTCCCTCTCTCTCTGTCTCTCTGTCTCCTCTCT
>NC_042982.1:45109455-45170751 GCF_901001165.1 Salmo trutta | reverse complement strand
TGTTACTACATAGAGACAGTCTGTTAGTGTTATTAGTAGAAACAGTCTGTTAGTGTTCTTACATAGGACACATCTGTTAGTGTTACTACATAGAGACAGTCTGTAGTGTTACTACATAGAGACAGTCTGTTAGTGTTACATAGAGACAGTCTGTTAGTGTTATTACATAGAGACAGTCTGTTATGTGTTACATAGGAAGACAGTTCTGTTAGTGTTACTACATAGAAACAGTCTGTTAGTGTTATTACATAGAGACAGTCTGTTAGTGTTATTAGATAGAGACAGTCTGTTAGTGTTATTACATAGAGACAGTCTGTTAGTGTTACTACATAGAGACAGTCTGTTAGTGTTATTACATAGAAACAGTCTGTTAGTGTTATTACATAGAAACAGTCTGTTAGTGTTACTACATAGAGACAGTCTGATAGTGTTACTACATAGAGACAGCTCTGTTAGTGTTACTAAATAGAAACAGTCTGTTAGTGTTATTACATAGAGACAGTCTGTTAGTGTTATTACATAGAGACAGTCTGATAGTGTTATTACATAGAGACAGTCTGTTAGTGTTATTACATAGAGACAGTCTGTTAGTGTTATTACATAGAGACAGTCTGTTAGTGTTATTACATAGAGACAGTCTGTTAGTGTTATTACATAGAGACAGTCTGTTAGTGTTATTACATAGAAACAGTCTGTTAGTGTTACTACATAGAGACAGTCTGATAGTGTTACTACATAGAGACAGTCTGTTAGTGTTACTACATAGAGACAGTCTGTTAGTGTTATTACATAGAGACAGTCTGTTAGTGTTATTACATAGAGACAGTCTGTTAGTGTTACTACATAGAGACAGTCTGTTAGTGTTATTACATAGAGACAGTCTGATAGTGGTATTACATAGAGACAGTCTGTTAGTGTTATTACATAGAGACAGTCTGTTAGTGTTATTACATAGAGACAGTCTGTTAGTGTTATTACATAGAGACAGTCTGTTAGTGTTATTACATAACAGAACTCAAGTCCTTTTGTTCACCTGACCTAGAATTCCTTACAATCAAATGCCGACCGCATTATCTACCAAGAGAATTCTCTTTGATTATAATCACAGTCATGTACATACCCCCCCAAGCAGACACATCGACGGCCCTGAAAGAACTTCATTGGACTCTATGTAAACTGGAAACCACATATCCTGAGGCTGCATTTATTGTAGCCGGGGATTTTAACAAGGCTAATCTGAAAACAAGGCTCCCTAAATTTTATCAGCATATCGAATGCGCGACCCGGGCTGGAACAATTCTGGATCATTCTTACTCTAACTTCCGCGACGCATACAAAGCCCTCCCCCGCTCTCCTTTCGGAAAATCTGACCACGACTCCATTTTGTTGCTCCCAGCTTATAGACAGAAACTAAAACAGGAAACGCCCGTGCACAGATCTGTTCAACGCTGGTCCAACAAATCTGATTCCACGCTTCAAGATTGCTTTGATCAGGTGGACTGGGATATGTTCCGGATAGCGTCGAACAACAACATTGATGTACATGCTGATTCGATGAGCAACTTTATTAGCAAGTGTATCGGTGATGTTGTACCCACGGCGACTATTAATAACCTGTTAGGGCTAGGGGGCAGTATTGACACGGCCGGATAAAAAACGTACCCGATTTAATCTGGTTACTACTCCTGCCCAGTAACTAGAATATGCATATCATTATTGGCTTTGGATAGAAAACACCCTAAAGTTTCTAAAACTGTTTGAATGGTGTCTGTGAGTATAACAGAACTCATATGGCAGGCAAAAACCTGAGAAGATTCCATGCAGGAAGTGGCCTGTCTGACAAGTTCTTGTTCTTCTTGCCTCTGTTTATTGAAGACTGAGGATCTTTGCTGTAACGTGACACTTCCTACGGCTCCCATAGGCTCTCAGAACCCGGGAAAAAGCTGAATGATATCGAGGCAGCCCCAGGCTGAAACACATTAGCGCTTTTGGCAAGTGGCCGATCAGAGGACAATGGGCTTAGGCGCGTGCACGAGTCAACCCCATGCTTTATTTTCTTTCGTCTTTTTACCTAAACGCAGATTCCCGGTCGGAATATTATCGCTTTTTAACGAGAAAATGGCATAAAAATTGATTTTAAACAGCGGTTGACATGCTTCGAAGTACGGTAATGGAATATTTAGAATTTCTTTGTCAAGAAATGCGTCGTGCTCGTTACCCTTCTTTACCCTTTCGGATAGTGTCTTGAACGCACGAACAAAACGGCGCTGTTTGGATATAACTATGGATTATTTGGGACCAAACCAACATTTGTTATTGAAGTAGAAGTCCTGGGAGTACATTCTGACGAAGAACACCAAAGGTAATAACATTTTTCTTATAGTAAATCTGACTTTGGTGAGTGCTAAACTTGCTGGGTGTCTAAATAGCTAGCCCGTGATGGCTGGGCTATCTACTTAGAATATTGCAAAATGTGCTTTCACCGAAAAGCTATTTTAAAATCGGACATAGCGAGTGCATAGAGGAGTTCTGTATCTATAATTCTTAAAATAATTCTTATGCTTTTTGTGAACGTTTATCGTGAGTAATTTAGTAAATTTTTTGTAAATTCACCGGAAGTTTGCGGGGGGTATGCTAGTTCTGAACGTCACATGCTAATGTAAAAAGCTGGTTTTTGATATAAATATGAACTTGATTGAACAAAACATGCATATATTGTATAACATAATGTCCTAGGGTTGTCATCTGATGAAGATCATCAAAGGTTAGTGCTGCATTTAGCTGTCTTTTGGGTTTATGTGACATTATATGCTAGCTTGAAAAATGGGTGTCTGATTATTTCTGGCTGGGTACTCTGCTGACATAATCTAATGTTTTGCTTTCGTTGTAAAGCCTTTTTGAAATCGGACAGTGTGGTTAGATTAACGAGAGTCTTGTCTTTAAAATGGTGTAAAATAGTCATATGTTTGAGCAATTGAAGTAATAGCATTTCTAAGGTATTTGAATAACGCGCCACAGGATTCCACTGGCTGTTACGTAGGTGGGACGATTTGGTGCCACCTATCCTAGAGAGGTTAAAACCTTTCCGAACCAGAAACCGTGGGTTGATGGCAGCATTCGCGCAAAACTGAAAGTGCGAAACACTGCTTTCAATCAGGGAAAGGCGACCGGAAGCATGACCGAGTACAAACAGTGTAGTTATTCCCTCCGCAAGGCAATCAAACAAGCTAAGCATCAGTATAGAGACAAAGTAGAGTCGCAATTCAACGGCTCAGACACAAGAGGTATGTGGCAGGGTCTACAGTCAATCACGGACTACAAAAAGAAAACCAGCCCTGTCGCAGACCCCGATGTCTTGCTCCCAGACAAACTAAACAACTTCTTTGCTCGCTTAGAGGACAATACAGTACCACCGACACGGCCCGCTACCAAAACCTGCGGGCTCTCCTTCACCGCAGCCAATGTGAGTAAAACATTTAAACGTGTTAACCCTCGCAAGGCTGCCGGCCCAGACGGCATCCCTAGCTGTGTCCTCAGAGCATGCGCAGACCAGCTGGCTGGTGTGTTTACTAACATATTCAATCAATCCCTATCCCAGTCTGCTGTTTCCACATGCTTCAAGAGGGCCACCATTGTTCCTGTTCCCAAGAAAGCTAAGGTAACTGAGCTAAATGACTATCGCCCCGTAGCACTCACTTCTGTCATCATAAAGTGCTTTGAGAGACTAGTCAAAGATCATATCACCTCCACCCTACCTGACACCCTAGACCCACTCCAATTAGCTTACCGCCCCAATAGGTCCACAGACGACGTAATCGCAATCACACTGCGCTCTGCCCTATCCCATCTGGACAAGCGGAATACTCATGTAAAAATGCTGCTCATCGACTACATCTCAGCATTTAACACCATAGTACCCTCCAAACTCATCATTAAGCTCGAGACCCTGGGTCTCGACCCCACCCTGTGCAACTGGGTCCTAGACTTCCTGACGAGCTGCCCCCAGGTGGTGAGGGTAAGAAACAACATCTATACTCCGCTGATCTTCAACACTGGGGACCCACAAGGGTGCGTTCTCAGCCCTTTCCTGTCCTCCCTGTTCACCCATGACAGCGTCGCCATGCACGCCTCCAACTCAATCATCAAGTTTGCAGACGACACTACAGTGGTAGGCTTGATTACCAACAACAATGAGACGGCCTACAGGGAGGAGGTGAGGGCCCTCGGAGTGTGGTGTCAGGAAAATATCCTCACACTCAACGTCAACAAATCAAAGGAGATGATCGTGGACTTTAGGAAACAGCAGAGGGAGCAGCTCCCCCATCCACATCGACGGGACAGTAGTGGAGAAGGTGGAAAGTTTTAAGTTCCTCGGTGTACACATCACGGACAAACTGAAATGGTCCACCCACACAGACTGCATGGTGAAGAAGACGAAACACTGCCTCTTCAAACTCAGGAGGCTGAAGAAATTTGGCTTGTCACCAAAAACACTCAAACCTTTACAGATTTACAATCGAGAGCATCCTGTTGGGCTGTATCACCGCCTGGTACGGCAGCTGCTCCGCCCATAACCGCAAGGCTCTCCAGAGGGTGGTGAGGTCTGCACAACGCATCACCGGGGGCAAACTACCTGCCCTCCAGGACACCTACACCACCCGATGTCACAGGAAGGCCAAAAAAATCATCAAGGACAACAACCACCCGAGCCACTGCCTGTTCACCCTGCTATCATCCAGAAGGCGAGGTCAGTACAGATGCATCAAAGCTGGGACCGGGAGACTGAAAAACAGCTTCTATCTCAAGGCCATCAGACTGTTAAACAGCCATCACTAACACAGAGAGGCTGCTGCCAACATACAGACTCAAATCATTGGCCACTTTAATAAATGGACCACTAGTCACTTTAAATAATGCCACATTAATAATGTTTACATATCTTACATTACTCATCTTATATGTATATACTGTATTTTATACCATCTATTGCATCTTGTCTATGCCGCTCGGCCATCACTCAGCCATATATTTATATGTACATATTCTTATTCCATCCTTTTACACTTGTGTGTATAAGGTAGTTGTTGTGAAATTGTTAGATATTACTGCATTGTCGGTACTAGAAGCACAAGCATTTCACTACACTCGCATTAACATCTGCTAACCATGTGTATGTGACCAACATTTTTTTATTTGATTTGACATAGAAACAGCAGTAATATGTAATAACATAGAAAAATCTACCAAAACAAAACTACCCCAGGTCATATGAAGGTGAACATCACCAAACCCTGTGAATAAAACTGACAACTGGTGAACATTTTTTGGGGGATTAATTAAACCCTTTTCTGTGTCCCATCCATTGCTACTAACTAGCCCACTGGTGAGCAATAATATTTTCTTTCCCAAGTAGACAGTTCCATATTGTTTGGATATTGTTAAACATCGGCCATCACACCCTCCTCTTCCATTGGAATGTACTTACTCAGCAACCCCCCCCCACCCAACAATATCCCCCAGGTACCCACCATGTCCCCCTCCCCACCATGTCCCCCTCCCCACCCTGTCCCCCTCCCCACCAGCCCTCCCCACCCTGTCCCCCTCCCCACCCAGCCCTCCCCACCCAGCCCTCCCCACCATGTCCCCCTCCCCACCAGCCCTCCCCACCCTGTCCCCCTCCCCACCCAGCGCTCCCCACCATGTCCCCCTCCCCACCCAGCCCTCCCCACCATGTCCCACCCCCCACCCAACAATATCCCCCAGGTACCCACCATGTCCCCCTCCCCACCCCAGCCCTCCCCACCCTGTCCCCCTCCCCACCCAGCCCTCCCCACCCTGTCCCCCTCCCCACCCAGCCCTCCCCACCCTGTCCCCCTCCCCACCCAGCCCTCCCCACCATGTCCCCCTCCCCACCAGCCCTCCTCAGGGCGATGGGATGCGACACCCAGAGCCCTAATCTCCTCCCAGTAGTGGGTGGTCCCTGCCTGCTCTATGACACACTCAGAGCCCAAAGGTCAGGCCCACACTAAGAACACAGTTGATTGATGGGAGTGTCAGTGGGCAACAGAACAGGGTCAGCCCAAATTAATGACTGGGAGTTGCTGTTCAGAGGAGGACAAGCTAAGGATCTGTTAGCTAGGGGAGCAAGGGGACCTCCTCGCTTGTGGTTAGGTTATTTCTGAGGAGGGTTTCTATACCAGGGAGGGACATCTGAGATCTGGACAAAATGGCATGGAAGTCTGGCTTTGTGTCTATCAATACACTGATAAACAACATACTGTCTACCAATACACTGATAAACAACATACTGTCTATAAATACAGATAAACAACATACTGTCTACCAATACACTGACCTGATAAACAACATACTGTCTACCAATACACTGATAAACAACATACTGTCTACCAATACACTGATAAACAACATACTGTCTACCAATACACTGATAAACAACATACTGTCTACCAATACACTGATAAACAACATACTGTCTATAAATACACAGATAAACAACATACTGTCTACCAATACACTGACCTGATAAACAACATACTGTCTACCAATACACTGATAAACAACATACTGTCTACCAATACACTGATAAACAACATACTGTCTACCAATACACTGATAAACAACATACTGTCTACCAATACACTGATAAACAACATACTGTCTACCAATACACTGATAAACAACATACTGTCTATCAATACACTGACCTGATAAACAACATACTCAATATCAAGCTTTACACTCTCACCAATATATTCCAACTAAATAATGTAGCAAACCATGTCGAAGAAAGACTGAGGAGGTTTCTTTACCTAAGGGACCTCTGATAGTCGGACAGGTGAGACAAAGGCCTAGATCCAATCAGAACAAGCGTTAACCGGTGTTAGCCGACACCCACATTGCTGATGTTTTGGCCGTGTGGTGCCAGGACAACAACCTCTCCCTCAACGTGATCAAGACTAAGGAGATGATTGTGGACTACAGGAAAAAAGAGGACCGAGCACGTCCCCATTCTCATCGACGGGCCTGCAGTGGAGCAGGTTGAGAGCTTCAAGTTCCTTGGTGTCCACATCAACAACAAACTAACATGGTCCAAGCACACCAAGACAGTTGTGAAGAGGGCACGACAATGCCTATTCCCCCTCAGGAGACTGAAAAGATTTGGCATGGGTACTCAGATCCCCAAAAGGTTCTACAGCTGCACCATCGAGAGCTTCCTGACTGGTTGCATCACAGCCTGGTATGGCAACTGCTCGGCCGAGGGTAGTGGGTAGTGGGTACAGCCCAGTACATCACTGGTGCCAAGCTTGCTGCCATCCAGGACCTCACAAGGCAGTGTCAGAGGAAGGCCCTAAAATTGTCAAAGACTCAAGCCACCCTAGTCGTAGACTGTTCTCTCTGCTACGACACGGCAAGCGGTACCTACACGCCAAGTCTAAGTCCAAGAGGCTTCTAAACAGCTTCTACCCCCAAGCAATAAGACTCCTGAACATCTAATCAAATGGCTACCCATACTATTTACATTTCCCACCCTTTACGCTGCTGCTACTCTCTGTTATTATCTATGCATAGTCACTTTAATAACTCTACCTACATGTACATATTACCTCAATTACCTCGACCAACCGGTAATCCCGCACATTGACTCTGTACCGGTACCCCCTGTATATAGCCTCCACATTGACTCTGTACCGGTACCCCCTGTATATAGCCTCCACATTGACTCTGTACCGGTACCCCCTGTATATAGCCTCCACATTGACTCTGTACCGGTACCCCCCTGTATATAGCCTCCACATTGACTCTGTACCAGTACCCCCTGTATATAGCCTCCACATTGACTCTGTACCAGTACCCCCTGTATATAGCCTACACATTGACTCTGTACCGGTACCCCCTGTATATAGCCTCCACATTGACTCTGTACCGTAACACCCTGTATATAGCCTCCACACTGACTCTGTACCGTAACACCCTGTATATAGCCTCCACATTGTTATTTTACTGCTGCTCTTTAATTATTTGTTACTTTTATGTATTTTTCTTAAAACTGTATTGTTGGTTAAGGGCTTGTAAGTCAGCATTTCACTGTAAAGGTCTACACCTGTTGTATTCAGCATTTCACTGTAAGGTCTACTACACCTGTTGTATTCAGCATTTCACTGTGAGGTCTACTACACCTGTTGTATTCAGCATTTCACGGTAAGGTCTACTACACCTGTTGTATTCAGCATTTCACTGTGAGGTCTACACCTGTTGTATTCAGCATTTCACTGTGAGGTCTACTACACCTGTTGTATTCAGCATTTCACTGTGAGGTCTACACCTGTTGTATTCAGCATTTCACTGTGAGGTCTACTACACCTGTTGTATTCAGCATTTCACTGTGAGGTCTACACCTGTTGTATTCAGCATACAGCACAATACATGAACCCTCCTTATTCAGCACAATACATGAACCCTCCTTATTCAGCACCACAATAACTGACAAGTTCAGGATAATTTTCCAACTAAATAATGTAGAAAAACATCACAAAAAGAAGACTACAAATGAAAACCAAGTCATTACCACTGATATTGCAGTCGCTGTGAATGTTGACCGATGTTCTCGACTATAAAGGTCTGAAGAGTTTTGTGTGATAACGTAGTCATCAAATCTACACGACTCTGAGAGCAGTGACTTTACTGTGAACCACAAAAACCCATCAACTCTCCTCCCCTCCCTCTGTTCTTCCCTCCCTCCATACCCCTGCCTCTATCCTAACCATCTCTCCCTCCCTCTGTACCCCTGCCTCTATCCTAACCATCTCTCCCTCCCTCTGTACCCCTGCCTCTATCCTAACCATCTCTCCCTCCCTCTGTACCCCTGCCTCTATCCTAACCATCCCTCCCTCCCTCCGTACCCCTGCCTCTCTTCTAACCATCTCTCCCCTCCCTCTGTCCTTTTCTCCTTCTTCCCCTCCTTCATCTCCTCTCCCATTACCCCCCCACCTCCCTCATACAACCCCTTCAACCACTCCACCCCCCCTCCCTCCCTCCCTCCCTCCCTCCCTCCTTCCTTCCTTCCCACCCTGGCCCTCCCTCCTTCCTTCCTTCCCACCCTGGCCCTCCCTCCCTCCCTCCCACCCTGGCCCTCCCTCCCTCCCTCCCACCCTGGCCCTCCCTCCCTCCCTCCTTCCCACCCTGGCCCTCCCTCCCTCCTTCCCACCCTAGCCCTCCCTCCCTCCCACCCTGGCCCTCCCTCCCTCCCTCCTTCCCACCCTGGCCCTCCCTCCCTCCTTCCCACCCTGGCCCTCCCTCCCTCCTTCCCACCCTGGCCCTCCCTCCTGCAAACCAAGGCCCTCCCTCCTTCCCACCCTGGCCCTCCCTCCTTCACACCCTAGCCCTCCCTCCCTCCTGCAAACCAAGGCCCTCCCTCCCTCCCACCCTCTCTGGCCCCCCATGTGTAGTAGTAATAATATTGCTAGCAGGGGTTAACTGACGGGGGACCATGGCCCGTCTAGGTACAGCAATTTAAAAAGCTTTGAGGTTCCCAGCTGTATGAATCTGTTCCAGGGGAATCCCACAGGCTGGTCCGCATGGGGTAAGGGGTCAACACTTCAATCCCTTGCATCCCAAATGGTAACCTATTGCCTATATATAGTGCACAACCTGAGTCCTGGTCTAAAAGTAGTGCACTATATATAGGCAATAGGGTGCCAATTGGGACGCAAGCCTGTGGATTTACCCCACCAACCTCTATCCCCTCCCACCAGCGCCGTTATTGGTCTGCTCAGATTTGACTTTCTATGCTTTTTTTTATTAAATCACAACCACATGCTACTGTTGTGAATGGCAACAGAATGAATATATACACTGAGTGAACAAAACATTAGGAACACTTTCCTAATATTGAGTTGCAACCTCCCCCCTTTTTTGCCCTCAGAACAACCTAAATTCGTCATGGCATGGACTCCACGAGGTGTCAAAAGCGGTTTCACAGGGATGCTGGGCCCATGTTGACTCCAATGCTTCCCACAGTTGTGTCAAGTTGGCTGCTGGATGTCCTTTGGGTGGAGGACCATTCTACATGAAACTGTTGAGTGTGAAAAACCCAGCAGCGTTGCAGTTCTTGACACAAACCGGTGTGCCTGGTACCTACTACCATGAAACTGTTGAGTGTGAAAAACCCAGCAGCGTTGCAGTTCTTGACACAAACCGGTGTGCCTGGTACCTACTACCATAACCTGTTAAAAGGCACTTAAATATTTTGTCTTTCACATTCACCCTCTGAATGGCACACACACACAATCCATGTCTCAATTGTCTCAAGGCTTAAAAATCCTTCTTTATCCTGTCTCCTCCCCTTCATCTACACTGATTGAAGTGGATTTAACAAGTGACATCAATAAGGAATCATAGCTTTCACCTGGATTCACCTGGTTAGTCTGTCATGGAACGCTCAGAGTGACGGGGAACGCTCAGCGTGACGGGGAATGCTCAGCGTGACGGGGAACGCTCAGCGTGACGGGGAACGCTCAGAGTGATGGGGAACGACGGGGAACGCTCAGCGTGACGGGGAACGCTCAGCGTGACGGGGAACGCTCAGCGTGACGGGGAACGCTCAGAGTGACGGGGAACGCTCAGAGTGATGGGGAACGAAGGGGAACGCTCAGCGTGACGGGGAACGAAGGGGAACGCTCAGAGTGATGGGGAACGAAGGGGAACGCTCAGAGTGACGGGGAACGCTCAGAGTGATGGGGAACGAAGGGGAACGCTCAGCGTGACGGGGAACGAAGGGGAACGCTCAGCGTGACGGGGAACGAAGGGGAACGCTCAGTGTGACGGGGAACGACGGGGAACGCTCAGTGTGACGGGGAACGACGGGGAACGCTCAGTGTGACGGGGAACGCTCAGCGTGACGGGGAATGCTCAGTGTCACGGGGACCGACGGGGAACGCTCAGTGTGACGGGGAACGCTCAGTGTGACGGGGAACGCTCAGCGTGACGGGGAACGCTCAGTGTCACGGGGACCGACGGGGAACGCTCAGTGTGACGGGGAACGCTCAGTGTGACGGGGAACCCTCAGGGTGACGGGGAACGCTCAGGGTGACGGGGAACGCTCAGTGTAACGGGGAACGACGGAGAACGCTCAGCGTGACCGGGAACGCTCAGCGTGACGGGGAACGCTCAGCGTGACTGGGAACGCTCAGCGTGACGGGGAACGCTCAGTGTGACGGGGAACGACGGGGAACGCTCAGTGTGACGGGGAACGCTCAGTGTGACGGGGAACGCTCAGTGTGACGGGGAACGACGGGGAACGCTCAGTGTGACGGGGAATGCTCAGGGTGACGGGGAACGCTCAGTGTGACGGGGAACGACGGGGAACGCTCAGTGTGATGGGGAACGCTCAGTGTGAAGGGGGAACGCTCTGCGTGACGGGGAACGCTCAGTGTGACGGGGAACGACGGGGAACGCTCAGTGTGATGGGGAACGCTCAGTGTGATGGGGAACGCTCAGCGTGACGGGGAACGCTCAGTGTGACGGGGAACGACGGGGAACGCTCAGTGTGACGGGGAACGACGGGGAACGCTCAGAGTGACGGGGAACGCTCAGAGTGACGGGGAACGCTCAGAGTGACGGGGAACGCTCAGTGTGATGGGGAACGCTCAGCGTGTCGGGGAACGCTCAGTGTGACGGGGAACGGTCAGGGTGACGGGGAACCCTCAGGGTGACGGGGAACGCTCAGGGTGACGGGGAACGCTCAGTGTAACGGGGAACGACGGAGAACGCTCAGCGTGACCGGGAACGCTCAGCGTGACGGGGAACGCTCAGCGTGACTGGGAACGCTCAGCGTGACGGGGAACGCTCAGTGTGACGGGGAACGCTCAGTGTGACGGGGAACGCTCAGTGTGACGGGGAACGACGGGGAACGCTCAGTGTGACGGGGAATGCTCAGGGTGACGGGGAACGCTCAGTGTGACGGGGAACGACGGGGAACGCTCAGTGTGATGGGAACGCTCAGCGTGACGGGGAACGCTCAGCTTGACGGGGAACGCTCAGTGTGACTGGGAATGCTCAGTGTGATGGGGAACGCTCAGCGTGACGGGGAACGCTCAGTGTGACGGGGAACGACGGGGAACGCTCAGTGTGACGGGGAACGACGGGGAACGCTCAGTGTGACGGGGAACGCTCAGTGTGACGGGGAACGCTCAGTGTGATGGTGAACGCTCAGTGTGACGGGGAACGCTCAGCGTGACGGGGAACGACGGGGAACGCTCAGTGTGACGGGGAACGACGGGGAACGCTCAGTGTGACGGGGAACGCTCAGTGTGACGGGGAACGCTCAGTGTGATGGTGAACGCTCAGTGTGACGGGGAACGCTCAGTGTGACGGGGAACGCTCAGCGTGACGGGGAACGCTCAGCATGACGGGGAACGCTCAGTGTGACGGGGAACGACGGGAAACGCTCAGTGTGACGGGGAACGACGGGGAACGCTCAGTGTGACGGGGAACGACGGGGAACGCTCAGTGTGACGGGGAACCGCTCAGCGTGACGCTCAGGTGACGGGGAACGACGGGGAACGCTCAGTGTGACGGGGAACGACGGGGAACGCTCAGTGTGACGGGGAACGCTCAGCGTGACGGGAAACGACGGGGAACGCTCAGTGTGACGGGGAACGACGGGGAACGCTCAGCGTGACGGGGAACGCTCAGCGTGACGGGGAACGCTCAGAGTGACGGGGAACGCTCAGTGTGACGGGGAACAACGGGGAACGCTCAGTGTGACGCGGAACGCTCAGCGTGACGGGCAACGCTCAGTGTGATGGGGAACGCTCAGTGTGACGGGGAACGCTCAGAGTGACGGGGAACGCTCAGCGTGACGGGGAACGCTCAGTGTGACGGGGAACGACGGGGAACGCTCAGTGTGACGGGGAACGACGGGGAACGCTCAGTGTGACGGGGAACGCTCAGTGTGACGGGGAACGACGGGGAACGCTCAGCGTGACGGGGAACGCTCAGGGTGACGGGGAACGCTCAGTGTGACGGGGAACGCTCAGTGTGACGGGGAACGCTCAGCGTGACGGGGAACGCTCAGTGTGACGGGGAACGCTCAGCGTGACGGGGAACGACGGGGAACGCTCAGTGTGACGGGGAACGACGGGGAACGCTCAGTGTGACGGGGAACGCTCAGTGTGACGGGGAACGCTCAGCGTGACGGGGAACGCTCAGTGTGACGGGGAACGACGGGGAACGCTCAGTGTGACGGGGAATGCTAAGTGTGATGGGAAACGCTCAGTGTGACTGGGAACGCTCAGCGTGACGGGGAACGCTCAGTGTGACGGGGAACGACGGGGAACGCTCAGCGTGACGGGGAACGCTCAGCGTGACGGGGAACGCTCAGTGTGACGGGGAACGCTCAGAGTGATGGGGAACGCTCAGAGTGACGGGGAACGACGGGGAACGCTCAGCGTGACGGGGAACGCTCAGTGTGACGGGGAACGCTCAGTGTGACGGGGAACGCTCAGAGTGACGGGGAACACTCAGTGTGACGGGGAACGACGGGGAACGCTCAGCGTGACGGGGAACGACGGGGAACGCTCAGTGTGACGGGGAACGACGGGGAACGCTCAGTGTGACGGGGAACGCTCAGTGTGACGGGGAACGACGGGGAACGCTCAGCGTGACGGGGAACGCTCAGGGTGACGGGGAACGCTCAGTGTGACGGGGAACGCTCAGTGTGACGGGGAACGCTCAGCGTGACGGGGAACGCTCAGTGTGACGGGGAACGCTCAGCGTGACGGGGAACGACGGGGAACGCTCAGTGTGACGGGGAACGCTCAGCGTGACGGGGAACGACGGGGAACGCTCAGTGTGACGGGGAATGCTCAGTGTGATGGGAAACGCTCAGTGTGACGGTGAACGCTCAGCGTGACGGGGAACGCTCAGCGTGACGGGGAACGCTCAGTGTGACGGGGAACGACGGGGAACGCTCAGCGTGACGGGGAACGCTCAGCGTGACGGGGAACGCTCAGTGTGACGGGGAACGCTCAGAGTGATGGGGAACGCTCAGAGTGACGGGGAACGACGGGGAACGCTCAGCGTGACGGGGAACGCTCAGTGTGATGGGGAACGCTCAGAGTGACGGGGAACACTCAGTGTGACGGGGAACGACGGGGAACGCTCAGCGTGACGGGGAACGACTGGGAACGCTCAGCGTGACGGGGAACGACGGGGAACGCTCAGTGTGACTGGGAACGCTCAGCGTGAAGGGGAACGCTCAGAGTGACGGGGAACGCTCAGCGTGACGGGGAACGCTCAGCGTGACGGGGAACGCTCAGTGTGACGGGGAACGCTCAGTGTGACGGGGAACGACGGGGAACGCTCAGTGTGACGGGGAACGCTCAGTGTGACGGGGAACGACGGGGAACGACGGGGAACGCTCAGTGTGACGGGGAATGCTCAGTGTGATGGGGAACGCTCAGCGTGACGGGGAACGCTCAGTGTGACGGGGAACGACGGGGAACGCTCAGTGTGACGGGGAACGACGGGGAACGCTCAGCGTGACGGGGAACGCTCAGCGTGACGGGGAACGCTCAGTGTGACGGGGAACGCTCAGTGTGATGGGGAACGCTCAGAGTGACGGGGAACACTCAGTGTGACGGGGAACGACGGGGAACGCTCAGCGTGACGGGGAACGACTGGGAACGCTCAGCGTGACGGGGAACGACGGGGAACGCTCAGCGTGACGGGGAACGCTCAGCGTGAAGGGGAACGCTCAGAGTGACGGGGAACGCTCAGCGTGACGGGGAACGCTCAGCGTGACGGGGAACGCTCAGTGTGACGGGGAACGCTCAGTGTGACGGGGAACGACGGGGAACGCTCAGTGTGACGGGGAACGCTCAGTGTGACGGGGAACGACGGGGAACGACGGGGAACGCTCAGTGTGACGGGGAATGCTCAGTGTGATGGGGAACGCTCAGTGTGACGGGGAACGCTCAGCGTGACGGGGAACGCTCAGTGTGACGGGGAACGACGGGGTACGCTCAGTGTGACGGGGAACGACGGGGAACGCTCAGCGTGACGGGGAACGCTCAGCGTGACGGGGAACGCTCAGTGTGACGGGGAACGCTCAGTGTGATGGGGAACGCTCAGTGTGACGGGGAACACTCAGTGTGACGGGGAACGACGGGGAACGCTCAGTGTGACGGGGAACGCTCAGTGTGACGGGGAACGCTCAGTGTGACGGGGAACGACGGGGAACGCTAAGTGTGACGGGGAATGCTCAGTGTGATGGGGCACGCTCAGTATGACGGTGAACGCTCAGCGTGACGGGGAACGCTCAGCGTGACGGGGAACGCTCAGTGTGACGGGGAACGACGGGGAACGCTCAGTGTGACGGGGAACGACGGGGAACGCTCAGCGTGGCGGGGAACGCTCAGCGTGACGGGGAACGCTCAGTGTGACGGGGAACGCTCAGTGTGATGGAGAACGCTCAGAGTGACGGGGAACACTCAGTGTGACGGGGAACGACGGGGAACGCTCAGCGTGACGGGGAACGACGGGGAACGCTCAGCGTGACGGGGAACGACGGGGAACGCTCAGTGTGACGGGGAACGCTCAGTGTGACGGGGAACGCTCAGCGTGATGGGGAACGCTCAGTGTGACAGGATGAATATACAGATTATAGAAGTAGCCCTCTGATGTTTCAGCATGTCTACATATGAATAATTGTTACGCCAATGACTCGTCCATCAAATATCCATATCTTTCGAATGTTCAATGTAGAATACACATGATTTATTTAGCAAGTATTCCGTTTGTGAGTTTAGAGTTGCCAAGATAGACAGAAACAGCATCAAAGTAAAATTGCTTTTAATCTGGGCACAACACATGGCAATAGCAGTAAGACATTAAAGGGATATTGCTTAACAGCCATAGCCATTAAAGTCAATGAATCATGGTAACACTACATGGAGAGACACTGCTGGGTCCAGCCCTTCTGCTGCCGTTGTTGTTAAATATGGGTCAATTCCTGGACCAAATACAACTCATGCCGTAGTATAAAAACTGTAAACTACAAGTGAATGTTATCAATTGTTTGAAAAAACCCTTTAGAATCACTGACTAATGCTAATTCTAGTTTAACAGAAATTGTCAATTACAAAGAATTGTAAACACTTAACGAGAGTTGTTAAATAAATATTTTCTGTACTAATTATCCAATAAACACAATTGTTGTTCTGATATACAGTTTGTGTAAGCTATCAAACTTCAATTAAACACAATTCATAAATACTGTAACTGAATCTGGTGTTATGTGAAAATGTCTTTAATTTTCAAATTAAAGAAAATATTTATTTCGTTTTTAAATTTGATATTCTAGCCCTTTCTGACACTCGTAAAAAAGAAAAAGAAAAGACTTTGTCACGAAACAGAAAACACTGTAACCAATCATTGAAATCAATACACCAACATTGAAATAGCTACTTAACTAAACCTGATTATTGGTGCAAGTAGTTCTTCCTTAAACTCATCACATCTGAAAACAATATTCCACTGAAAATACATCAGTACATTCTGGTGGTAGAGTATTATATGGCATCCTATTCCCTACATAGTGAACTCCTTTTAAAAAGAGGGTCCATAGGGGCCTCTGGTCAAAAGTAGTGCACTATATAGGGAATAGGGTAACTTTTGGGATGCAAACATTGACTTAGTTTCAACGTCCACACTAGCATATCACTTAGAATACACGTTCAATTCATTGCTCCCTTTTTAGTAGTATGCTAGAGAGGGCATTGCAACAAAGCCACATGTTATATGCTATGGTATTTTAGCTTCAGGTAGTTTGAGAGGCTGGGGCTACATCTAGTGCCCTACTTCTGACCAGAGTCCTAGGGGTCCTGGATAAAAGTAGTGCACTATATAGGGAATAGGGTGAAATTTCAGGCCGACCCTGGGTGTTTAAGTTCAGAGTGATTTAGTCTGGCAGTTTTAGTTCTGTTTGATTTAGCAATTATAGTTCAGAGTGATTTAACCTCGGAGTTGTAATCCAGAGTGATTTAGCTTGATAGTTGTAGTTCAAAGTGACTTAGCATGAGAGTTGTAGTTCAGAGTGATTTAACCTGGGAGTTGTAGTTCAGAGTGACTTAGCATGAGAGTTGTAGTTCAGAGTGATTTCGCTTGGTAGTTGCAATTCAGAGTGATTTAGCCTGGTAGTTGTAGTTCAGAGTGATTTAGTTGTAGTTCAGAGTGATTTAGCCTGGTAGTTGTAGTTCAGAGTGATTTTGCCTGGCAGTTGTAGTTCAGAGTGATTTAACCTGGTATTTGTAGTTTCCTGGCCTGTGTGATCCACAGTTTGAAGTATTTCACCTCCAGGACGCGGGCTGAGAGAACGGTGTGAGGGTCATACTCGTTGTTGTAGCGTAGGTCCAGGTGGTGAGCTCCGTCAGGTATCACTATGGCAACCACCGAGTCCGAGATGTTTCGGGTCACCCCGCCACTTGACCACGGGTCCAGTCCTCCGTTACTGTAAGAGTTTAGAGGAGAGGGATCAATCAATCACATTTATTTATATGACCCTTTTTTAAGGAAGGGGGATCAAACGGTGAAGCAGAGAAAGTTAACATGGAATAACATCAAATGGCTTAACCTCTATTTAAGCAATAAGGCACAAGAGGCAGAGCTGTATCATTAATACAGTCACAGGTAAGAGGCAGTGCTGCATCATGAATACAGTCACAGATAAGAGGCAGTGCTGTATCATTAATACAGTCACAGGTAAGAGGCAGTGCTGCATCATGAATACAGTCACAGGTAAGAGGCAGTGCTGTATCATTAATACAGTCACAGGTAAGAGGCAGTGCTGCATCATGAATACAGTCACAGATAAGAGGCAGTGCTGTATCATTAATACAGTCACAGGTAAGAGGCAGTGCTGTATCATTAATACAGTCACAGGTAAGAGGCAGTGCTGTATCATTAATACAGTCACAGATAAGAGGCAGTGCTGTATCATTAATACAGTCACAGGTAAGAGGCAGTGCTGCATCATTAATACAGTCACAGGTAAGAGGCAGTGCTGTATCATGAATACAGTCACAGATAAGAGGCAGTGCTGTATCATTAATACAGTCACAGGTAAGAGGCAGTGCTGTATCATGAATACAGTCACAGGTAAGAGGCAGTGCTGTATCATTAATACAGTCACAGGTAAGAGGCAGTGCTGCATCATTAATACAGTCACAGGTAAGAGGCAGTGCTGTATCATGAATACAGTCACAGATAAGAGGCAGTGCTGTATCATTAATACAGTCACAGGTAAGAGGCAGTGCTGCATCATTAATACAGTCACAGGTAAGAGGCAGTGCTGTATCATGAATACAGTCACAGATAAGAGGCAGTGCTGTATCATTAATACAGTCACAGGTAAGAGGCAGTGCTGTATCATGAATACAGTCACAGGTAAGAGGCAGTGCTGCATCATTAATACAGTCACAGGTAAGAGGCAGTGCTGTATCATGAATACAGTCACAGGTAAGAGGCAGTGCTGTATCATTAATACAGTCACAGGTAAGAGGCAGTGCTGTATCATGAATACAGTCACAGGTAAGAGGCAGTGCTGTATCATTAATACAGTCACAGGTAAGAGGCAGTGCTGTATCATGAATACAGTCACAGGTAAGAGGCAGTGCTGTATCATGAATACAGTCACAGGTAAGAGGCAGTGCTGTATCATTAATACAGTCACAGGTAAGAGGCAGTGCTGTATCATGAATACAGTCACAGGTAAGAGGCAGTGCTGTATCGTGAATACAGTCACAGGTAAGAGGCAGTGATGCATCGTGAATACAGTCACAGATAAGAGGCAGTGCTGTATCATTAATACAGTCACAGGTAAGAGGCAGTGCTGTATCGTGAATACAGTCACAGGTAAGAGGCAGTGCTGTATCGTGAATACAGTCACAGGTAAGAGGCAGTGCTGTATCATGAATACAGTCACAGGTAAGAGGCAGTGCTGTATCATGAATACAGTCACAGGTAAGAGGCAGTGCTGTATCATGAATACAGTCACAGGAAAATGCCGTTCTTCGGCCCGACGTGATAGCCTTAAACGTTCGGCCCGACGTGTGCCTAAAACTGTTGCCAACATATTAAAATAACAATAAATTACATATTTTAATTTAAAAGTTATTTTGATAAGTAAATTCATACAATGTAATTCTTCCACCAGAAGATATAGTCCGGACAAAACACTGGTTGTTAGTTATTTTGGTCATGTTGCTACAGACGCCAGCCAGTCGTTCATTATGTTAAAATAGTTGCTATGCAAAAGGCCTGGTCGTCCGTTCTAAACAAAATGGTCGCTATTCAGGCTGGATAAGGTTCTAGTCACCTGCTAGCTAGCTCAGCTAACTCAGCTAGCTCAGCTAACTCAGCTAGTTCAGCTAACTCAGCTAACTCAGCTAGTTCAGCTAACTCAGCTAACTCAGCTAGTTCAGCTAACTCAGCTAACTCAGCTAGTTCAGCTAACTCAGCTAACTCAGCTAGCTCAGCTAACTCAGTCACGTCAAACATTGAACCTGGAATTACAGGACACTAGTGCATTTTCCTTTCTTTGAGCCTTTTTTTTCTATTGCATTTACTTGGATATGTCCGCGATAATGACGATGATGTGTGATTTCGACTGGCTCGGAAAAAGTTGTCGTGTCTGGGGAACCTTTCATTCTATGTATGGCACGGATATCGAAATTCAAAAGTTAAACATTGTTTCCGAGGTCAGACAGGCAGACAGCGAGGCTTATATTAACCCCCGCTGTACCAGACTAAATGCGAGGCTTAAATTAACTCCCGCTGTACCAGACTAAATGCGAGGCTTAAATTAACTCCCGCTGTACCAGACTAAATGATAGGCTTAAATTAACTCCCGCTGTACCAGACTAAATGATAGGCTTAAATTAACTCCCGCTGTACCAGACTAAATGATAGGCTTAAATTAACTCCCGCTGTACCAGACTAAATGATAGGCTTAAATTAACTCCCGCTGTACCAGACTAAATGATAGGCTTAAATTAACTCCCGCTGTACCAGACTAAATGATAGGCTTATATTAACCCCCGCTGTACCAGACTAAATGATAGACTGGAAGCCTGGGGAAATAATGTGTGAGTTGAGATAAATACAAGAGATAGTAAAAACCACAGACAGCAACATACTGTAGATGCGGTAAATCAAACTCAACCAAAACAATGGAATTGCCATGGAAACGCATGGGGGGGAGGTACTGTGGAGGAATGATACCGAATCCCCCCAGCCAAATTAGCCTATAATTAGAATATTGTGTATATGTATATTTCACATTATGTTGAGGTAAAAATCAGAGTATAATGTTTGTATGGATGTCAACCCCAACACATTTATGTCATCGTCACCAATCAACTGCATTACAGTTAAAAAAACGACTTTGACTACCACCACTGATTTCTGTATGCTAGCTATGCTAACCAGCTTACACGAATGGGAGATAGCATTTAGCAGCCACTTCTACTGTATATAGTATCGCTATTGTTATTATACTGCTGCTCTTTAATTACTTATTACTTTCATCTCTTATTCTTATCCGTATTTGTTTTTAAACTGCATTGTTGGTTAGGGGCTCGTAAGTAAACATTTCACTGTAAGCTCTACACCTGTTGTATTCGGTGCATGTGACTAATAAAGTTTGATTTGATTCGAAACATGAAAAGGGATGTTATGCAGCAAATACAGTTGAAGTCGGAAGTTTACATACACCTTAGCCAAATACATTTAAACTCAGTTTCACAATTCCTGACATTTAATCCTAGTAAAAATTCCCTGTCTTAGATCAGTTAGGATCACCACTTTATTTTAAGAATGTGAAATGTCAGAATAATAGTAGAGAGAATGATTTATTTCAGCTTTTATTTCTTTCATCACATTCCCAGTGGGTCAGAAGTTTACATACACTCAATTAGTATTTGGTAGCATTGCCTTTAAATTGTTTAACTTGGGTCAAACGTTTCGTGTAGCCTTCCACAAGCTTCCCACAATAAGTTGGGTGAATTTTGGTCCATTCCTTATGACATAGCTGGTGTAACTGAGTCAGGTTTGTCGGCCTCCTTGCTCGCACACACTTTTTCAGTTCTGTCCACAAATTTTCTATGGGATTGAGGTCAGGGCTTTGTGATGGCCACTCCAATACCATGACTTTGTTGTCCTTAAGCCATTTTGCTACAACTTAGGAAGTATGCTTGGGGTCATTGTTCATTTTGAAGACCCATTTGCGACCAAGCTTTAACTTCCTGACTGATGTCTTGAGATGTTGCTTCAATATATCCACATAATTGTCCCCTCTCATGATGCCATCTATTTTGTGAAGTGCACCAGTCCCTCCTGCAGCAAAGCACCCCCACAACATGATGCTGCCACCCCCGTGCTTCACGGTAGGGATGGTGTTCGTCGGCTTGCAAGCCTCCCCCTTTTTCCTCCAAACATAGCGATGGTCATTACGGCCAAACAGTTCTATTTTTGTTTCATCAGACCAGAGGACATTTCTCCAAAAAGGGCGATTTTTGTCCCCATGTGCAGTTGCAAACCGTAGTCTGGCTTTTTTATGGCGGTTTTGGAGCAGTGGCTTCTTCCTTGCTGACGGGCCTTTCAGGTTATGTCGATATAGGACTCGTTTCACTGTGGATATAGATACTTTTGTACCTGTTTCCTCCAGCATCTTTACAAGGTTCTTTGCTGTTGTTCTGAGATTGATTTGCACTTTTCGCACCAAAGTATGTTCATCTCCAGGAGACAGAACGCATCTCCTTCCTGAGCGGTATGACGGCTGTTTGGTCCCATCGTGTTTATACTTGCATACTATTGTTTGTACAGATGAACGTGGTACTTTCAGGCATTTGGAAATTGCTCCCAAGGATGAACCAGACTTGTGGAGGTCTACAATTAATTTTTTCTGATATCGTGGCTGATTTCTTTTGATTTTCCTATGATGTCAAGCAAAGAGGCACTGAGTTTGAAGGTAGGTCTTGAAATACATCCACAGGTACACCTCCAATTGACTCAAATGATGTCAATTAGCCTATCAGAAGCTTCTAAAGCCATGACATCATTTTCTGGAATATTCCAAGCTGTTTAATTAAAGGCACAGTCAACTTAGTGTATGTAAACTTCTGACCCACTGGAATTGTGATACAGTGAATTATAAGTGAAATAATCTGCCTGTAAACAATTGTTGGAAAAATGACTTGTGTCATGCACAAAGTAGATGTCCTAACCGACTTGCCAAAACTATAGTTTGTTAACAAGAAATTTGTGGAGTGGTTGAAAAACAAGTTTTAATGACTCCAACCTAAGTGTATGTAAACTTCCGACTTCAACTGTATATCCAAATCGGACTTAAGTAACCATATTGTGGGCCTGTTACAATACGCAAATCATGTAGCATTTGACGAATATCCACTTTGTTAGATCAGATTTGTTGAATGTGAGCCAATCTGGTCAATGGAACGTCTGGGTCAATGGAACGTCTGGGTCAACGGAACGTCTGGGTCAACGGAACGTCTCGGAACGTCTGGTCAACGGAACGTCTGGGTCAATGGAACGTCGCGTTCCACTGACTCCTTTATCACATCTATGACCATGATATTCTTATGGAGGCGCAGTGATCATTTTCAGATGGAAACTGTCTGCAGGCATAGTGTGCCTGTAACGGCCAAAACAGCACGGCTTGGAATGCTGCTTGTCCAATCAGCATCCTGGATCCAGAGAACAGCAGTGTATTATTTAAGATGGCTGAAGCTCTATTGGGTAACAGTGTATTATTTAAGATGGCTGAAGCTCTATTGGGTAACAGTGTATTATTTAAGATGGCTGAAGCTCTATTGGGTAACAGTGGTATTATTTAAGATGGCTGAACCTCTATTGGGTAACAGTGGTATTATTTAAGATGGCTGAAGCTCTATTGGGTAACAGTGGTATTATTTAAGATGGCTGAAGCTCTATTGGGTAACAGTGGTATTATTTAAGATGGCTGAACCTCGGGGTAACAGTGTATTATTTAAGATGGCTGAACCTCTATTGGGTAACAGTGGTATTATTTAAGATGGCTGAAGCTCTGGGTAACAGTGGTATTATTTAAGATGGCTGAACCTCTATTGGGTAACAGTGGTATTATTTAAGATGGCTGAAGCTCTGGGTAACAGTGGTATTATTTAAGATGGCTGAAGCTCTATTGGGTAACAGTGTATTATTTAAGATGGCTGAAGCTCTATTGGGTAACAGTGTATTATTTAAGATGGCTGAAGCTCTATTGGGTAACAGTGTATTATTTAAGATGGCTGAAGCTCGGGGTAACAGTGGTATTATTTAAGATGGCTGAACCTCTATTGGGTAACAGTGTATTATTTAAGATGGCTGAAGCTCTATTGGGTAACAGTGTATTATTTAAGATGGCTGAACCTCGGGGTAACAGTGTATTATTTAAGATGGCTGAACCTCTATTGGGTAACAGTGTATTATTTAAGCATTAAGACATGAGAACCTGTTAATTATCGTAAATAACACATGGCGAGGGCTGTACTTAGGCATGGTCCAAGTTAGATTGACGTGTCCGGGAACAATTCCAGTCGCAATCTCTAGTTACATGGTCAAAGGTAAATCTTCTGTTCCTCACTCAGTAAAATCAGCAGCTGTTAGTTTACCTGAAGATGATGTTACTGTGAGAAGCGATGTCCAGTCCTCCGTAGACGGTGTCTGCCCAGTCAGCCCGTGGACGCACCCCGAACAGGGAGTGACACTCATCTGAGAAGGCCTGGAAGTTCCAGTCCTGGGGCTCAAACATGTCCTGTATCCCGTCAGTGCAGAGTGGCATCACCATCTCTGTACACGCCTGGGGGAGGGAGAGGGGGAAAGGAGTACTTAAGGACTGAAACCAAGACGACCTACTGCTCTTCAGACATCGAAACATTTTACTGTAGAGGCTAACAGGGTCCCCACAAATAAAGAGGACCAGACTAGAGAGTCCATATAGAGGCCCAGACTAATAGGGTCCATATAGAGGACCAGACTAACTGGGTCCATATAGAGGACCAGACTAGAGGGTCCTCACAAATACATTCCTTGATCTGGAAGACCCTGAAGAGAAATATGCATCTGAAATGGAACTACTATTCTCTATTCCAGGGGTAGGGTACTACTATTCTCTATTCCAGAGGTAGGGAACTACTATTCTCTATTCCAGAGGTAGGGAACTACTATTCTCTATTCCAGAGGCTATTCTCTATTCCAGGGGTAGGGAACTAATATTCTCTATTCCAGAGGTAGGGAACTACTATTCTCTATTCCAGAGGTAGGGAACTACTATTCTCTATTCCAGAGGTAGGGAACTACTATTCTCTATTCCAGAGGCTATTCTCTATTCCAGAGGTAGGGAACTACTATTCTCTATTCCAGGGGTAGGGAACTACTATTCTCTATTCCAGATGTAGGGAACTACTATTCTCTATTCCAGGGGTAGGGAACTACTATTCTCTATTCCAGAGGTAGGGAACTACTATTCTCTATTCCAGGGGTAGGGAACTACTATTCTCTATTCCAGATGTAGGGAACTACTATTCTCTATTCCAGAGGTAGGGAACTACTATTCTCTATTCCAGAGGTAGGGAACTACTATTCTCTATTCCAGAGGTAGGGAACTACTATTCTCTATTCCAGAGGCTATTCTCTATTCCAGATGTAGGGAACTACTATTCTCTATTCCAGGGGTAGGGAACTACTATTCTCTATTCCAGATGTAGGGAACTACTATTCTCTATTCCAGAGGCTATTCTCTATTCCAGAGGTAGGGAACTACTATTCTCTATTCCAGGGGTAGGGAACTACGATTCTCTATTCCAGGGGTAGGGAACTACTATTCTCTATTCCAGATGTAGGGAACTACTATTCTCTATTCCAGGGGTAGGGAACTACTATTCTCTATTCCAGAGGTAGGGAACTACTATTCTCTATTCCAGATGTAGGGAACTACTATTCTCTATTCCAGAGGCTATTCTCTATTCCAGGGGTAGGGAACTACTATTCTCTATTCCAGATGTAGGGAACTACTATTCTCTATTCCAGGGGTAGGGAACTACTATTCTCTATTCCAGAGGTAGGGAACTACTATTCTCTATTCCAGATGTAGGGAACTACTATTCTCTATTCCAGAGGTAGGGAACTACTATTCTCTATTCCAGATGTAGGGAACTACTATTCTCTATTCCAGAGGCTATTCTCTATTCCAGGGGTAGGGAACTACTATTCTCTATTCCAGATGTAGGGAACTACTATTCTCTATTCCACGGGTAGGGAACTACTATTCTCTATTCCAGAGGCTATTCTCTATTCCAGAGGTAGGGAACTACTATTCTCTATTCCAGTGGTAGGAACCTACTATTCTCTATTCCAGGGGTAGGGAACTACTATTCTCTATTCCAGGGGTAGGGAACTACTATTCTCTATTCCAGGGTTAGGGAACTACTATTCTCTATTCCAGAGGCTATTCTCTATTCCAGGGTTAGGGAACTACTATTCTCTATTCCAGAGGCTATTCTCTATTCCAGGGGTAGGGAACTAATATTCTCTATTCCAGGGGTAGATAACTAATATTCTCTATTCCAGGGTTAGGGAACTACATTCAGCCTCGGGACGAGTTTGGTTGGAGCAGATAGTCGGGGGACGGGGGGACATAAATATAATAATTTTGAACACTGTAAATTGACCACAACTAAGCCAAAAAATATATTGTACGGTTACATACACACAATAATGAGATTATTGTGGATAGTCAGATTAATATAATAGTTTGGTTTAAACGTTTACATGCTTTGCAAGAAGAACGACTTCCCTAATAATCCTGTTTCCATGGACACATCTGAGATCAGGCTACCTGATCCTGTTTCCATGGACACATCTGAAATCAGGCTACCTGATCCTGTTTCCATGGACACATCTGAAATCAGGCTACCTGATCCTGTTTACATGGACACATCTGAAATCAGGCTACCTGATCCTGTTTACATGGACACATCTGAAATCAGGCTACCTGATCCTGTTTACATGGACACATCTGAAATCAGGCTACCTGATCCTGTTTACATGGACACATCTGAAATCAGGCTACCTGATCCTGTTTCCATGGACACATCTGAAATCAGGCTACCTGATCCTGTTTCCATGGACACATCTGAAATCAGGCTACCTGATCCTGTTTCCATGGACACTGCCTGATGGGACTCTGATAAATGCAGAAAATAATCAATCAAAATCAACGTTCCACCACAACGACCATCTTATTTTTGGGAAGTATATTTTATTCTGAGTTTGGACAGTTTGTCACTTCACTCCTGCAAAAGAAGGAAGCTCCTGCTGCTCGTGTTAGCACATGGGCTGATGAAATACACCGCTGTAACTCTGATTAAATACACCGCTGTGACTCTGATTAAATACACCGCTGTGACTCTGATTAAATACACCGCTTTGACTCTGATTAAATACACCGCCGTGACTCTGATTAAATACACCGCTGTGACTCTGATTAAATACACCGCCGTGACTCTGATTAAATACGCCGCCGTGACCCTGATTAAATACACCGCTTTGACTCTGATTAAATTCACCGCTGTGACTCTGATTAAAAACACCGCTGTGACCCTGATTAAATACACCACTGTGACTCTGATTAAACACACCGCTGTAACCCTGATTAAATACACCGCTGTGACTCTGATTAAATACACCGCTGTGACTCTGATGATTAAATACACCGCTGTGACTCTGATGATTAAATACACCGCTGTGACTCTGATGATTAAATACACCGCTGTGACTCTGGTGATTAAATACACCGCCGTGACTCTGATTAAATACACCGCTGTGACTCTGATTAAATACACCGCTGTGACTCTGATTAAATACACCGCCGTGACTCTGATTAAATACACCGCCGTGACTCTGATGATTAAATACACCGCTGTGACCCTGATTAAATACACCGCTGTGACTCTGATTAAATACACCGCCGTGACTCTGATTAAAGACACCGCTGTGACCCTGATTAAATACACCGCCGTGACTCTGATGATTAAATACACCGCCGTGACTCTGATTAAATACACCGCCGTGACTCTGATGATTAAATACACCGCTGTGACTCTGATTAAATACACCGCTGTGACTCTGATTAAATACACCGCCGTGACTCTGATTAAATACACCGCTGTGACTCTGATTAAATACACCGCCGTAACCCTGATTAAATACACCGCCGTGACTCTGATGATTAAATACACCGCTGTGACCCTGATTAAATACACCGCCGTGACCCTGATTAAATACACCGCTGTGACCCTGATTAAATACACCGCTGTGACTCTGATTAAATACACCGCTGTAACTCTGATTAAATACACCGCTGTGACCCTGATTAAATACACCGCTGTGACCCTGATTAAATACACCGCTGTGACTCTGATTAAATACACCGCTGTGACCCTGATTAAATACACCGCTGTGACTCTGATTAAATACACCGCTGTAACTCTGATTAAATACACCGCTGTGACCCTGATTAAATACACCGCTGTGACCCTGATTAAATACACCGCTGTGACTCTGATTAAATACACCGCTGTGACCGTGATTAAATACATCGCTGTGACTCTGATGATTAAATACACCGCCGTGACTCTGATTAAATACACCGCCGTGACTCTGATGATTAAATACACCGCTGTGACTCTGATTAAATACACCGCTGTGATTCTGATTAAATACACCGCTGTGACTCTGATTAAATACACCGCTGTGACTCTGATTAAATACACCGCTGTGATTCTGATTAAATACACCGCTGTGACCCTGATTAAATACACCGCTGTGACTCTGATTAAATACACCGCTGTGACCGTGATTAAATACATCGCTGTGACTCTGATGATTAAATACACCGCCGTGACTCTGATTAAATACACCGCCGTGACTCTGATGATTAAATACACCGCTGTGACTCTGATTAAATACACCGCTGTGATTCTGATTAAATACACCGCTGTGACTCTGATTAAATACACCGCCGTGACTCTGATTAAATACACCGCCGTGACTCTGATTAAATACACCGCCGTGACCCTGATTAAATACACCGCCGTGACCCTGATTAAATACACCGCCGTGACCCTGATTAAATACACCGCCGTGACCCTGATTAAATACACCGCCGTGACTCTGATTAAATACACCGCCGTGACCCTGATTAAATACACCACTGTGACCCTGATTAAATACACCGCCGTGACTCTGATGATTAAATACACCGCCGTGACTCTGATTAAATACACCGCTGTGACCCTGATTAAATACACCGCTGTGACCCTGATTAAATACACCGCTGTGACCCTGATTAAATACACCGCTGTGACTCTGATTAAATACACCGCTGTAACTCTGATTAAATACACCGCTGTGACCCTGATTAAATACACCGCTGTGACTCTGATTAAATACACCGCTGTGACTGTGATTAAATACATCGCTGTGACTCTGATGATTAAATACACCGCTGTGACTCTGATTAAATACACCGCTGTGATTCTGATTAAATACACCGCTGTGACTCTGATTAAATACACCGCTGTGACTCTGATTAAATACACCGCCGTGACTCTGATTAAATACACCGCCGTGACTCTGATTAAATACACCGCCGTGACTCTGATTAAATACACCGCCGTGACCCTGATTAAATACACCGCCGTGACTCTGATGATTAAATACACCGCTGTGACCCTGATTAAATACACCGCTGTGACTCTGATTAAATACACCGCTGTGACTCTGATTAAATACACCGCTGTGACTCTGATTAAATACACCGCCGTGACTCTGATTAAATACACCGCCGTGACTCTGATTAAATACACCGCCGTGACTCTGATTAAATACACCGCCGTGACTCTGATTAAATACACCGCCGTGACCCTGATTAAATACACCGCTGTGACCCTGATTAAATACACCGCTGTGACCCTGATTAAATACACCGCCGTGACTCTGATGATTAAATACACCGCCGTGACTCTGATTAAATACACCGCTGTGAACCTGATTAAATACACCGCTGTAACTCTGATTAAACACACCGCTGTGACCCTGATTAAATACACCGCTGTGACTCTGATTAAATACACCGCTGTGACTCTGATTAAATACACCGCCGTGACTCTGATGATTAAATACACCGCTGTGACTCTGATTAAATACACCGCTGTGACTCTGATTAAAAACACCGCTGTGACCCTGATTAAATACACCACTGTGACTCTGATTAAACACACCGCTGTAACCCTGATTAAATACACCGCTGTGACTCTGATTAAATACACCGCTGTGACTCTGATGATTAAATACACCGCTGTGACTCTGATGATTAAATACACCGCTGTGACTCTGATGATTAAATACACCGCTGTGACTCTGGTGATTAAATACACCGCCGTGACTCTGATTAAATACACCGCCGTGACCCTGATTAAATACACCGCCGTGACTCTGATGATTAAATACACCGCCGTGACTATGATTAAATACACCGCCGTGACTCTGATGATTAAATACACCGCTGTGACTCTGATTAAATACACCGCTGTGACTCTGATTAAATACACCGCTGTGACTCTGATTAAATACACCGCTGTGACTCTGATTAAATACACCGCCGTGACTCTGATTAAATACACCGCTGTGACTCTGATTAAATACACCGCTGTGACTCTGATTAAATACACCGCCGTGACTCTGATTAAATACACCGCCGTGACTCTGATTAAATACACCGCCGTGACTCTGATGATTAAATACACCGCTGTGACTCTGATGAATAAATACACCGCTGTGACTCTGATGATTAAATACACCGCTGTGACTCTGGTGATTAAATACACCGCCGTGACTCTGATTAAAGACACCGCTGTGACCCTGATTAAATACACCGCCGTGACTCTGATGATTAAATACACCGCCGTGACTCTGATTAAATACACCGCCGTGACTCTGATGATTAAATACACCGCTGTGACTCTGATTAAATACACCGCTGTGACTCTGATTAAATACACAGCCGTGACTCTGATTAAATACACCGCCGTGACTCTGATTAAATACACCGCTGTGACTCTGATTAAATACACCGCCGTAACCCTGATTAAATACACCGCCGTGACTCTGATGATTAAATACACCGCTGTGACCCTGATTAAATACACCGCTGTGACTCTGATTAAATACACCGCTGTGACTCTGATTAAATACACCGCCGTGACTCTGATTAAATACACCGCCGTGACTCTGATTAAATACACCGCTGTGACCCTGATTAAATACACCGCCGTGACCCTGATTAAATACACCGCCGTGACTCTGATGATTAAATACACCGCCGTGACTCTGATTAAATACACCGCTGTGACCCTGATTAAATACACCGCTGTAACTCTGATTAAATACACCGCTGTGACTCTGATTAAATACACCGCTGTGACTCTGATTAAATACACCGCTGTAACTCTGATTAAATACACCGCTGTGACCCTGATTAAATACACCGCTGTGACCCTGATTAAATACACCGCTGTGACTCTGATTAAATACACCGCTGTGACCGTGATTAAATACATCGCTGTGACTCTGATGATTAAATACACCGCCGTGACTCTGATTAAATACACCGCCGTGACTCTGATGATTAAATACACCGCTGTGACTCTGATTAAATACACCGCTGTGATTCTGATTAAATACACCGCTGTGACTCTGATTAAATACACCGCTGTGACTCTGATTAAATACACCGCTGTGACTCTGATTAAATACACCGCTGTGACTCTGATTAAATACACCGCTGTGACTCTGATTAAATACACCGCCGTGACTCTGATTAAATACACCGCCGTGACTCTGATTAAATACACCGCCGTGACTCTGATTAAATACACCGCCGTGACCCTGATTAAATACACCGCCGTGACCCTGATTAAATACACCGCCGTGACCCTGATTAAATACACCGCCGTGACCCTGATTAAATACACCGCCGTGACTCTGATTAAATACACCGCTGTGACTCTGATTAAATACACCGCTGTGACTCTGATTATTAAATACACATTAAATATACACAGCATTACCTTTGACCAGAGCCCTATTCCCTAATTAGAGCATGACCTTTGACCAGAGCCCTATTCCCTAATTAGCGCACTACCTTTGACCAGAGCCCTATTCCCTAATTAGTGCATGACCTTTGACCAGAGCCCTATTCCCTAATTAGAGCATGACCTTTGAACAGAGCTCTATATAGGGAATAGGGTGCCATTTTAGAAACAGCCTGTGAGTTTGTGTTACCTGGTAGTACCAGCCGATGAAGCCCAGGTTCCCTGTAGCCGTAGAGGAGGTGTTGAGACAGGGACAGTTTCCTGTGTAGTTGTAGTAGACTCTAGCAGCTTCGGAGATACCCCCTAACAACTGGTAGTCTGACACAACGCTGGGGTCAAAACCAAGGTGCTTGCACACCACCTGGGAACAAAACAAGAAAAGATGTAGAGAAATAAAAAATACATTAAAAAAAAGTAGGCAGAAATGACAATTATTGAAATGACAATTATTGTCTCAGTATACTAAATACAGGATATTTTTGGTCAGTGTCCGTCACATGAGGCACAAAGATGGAACAATTACTAATGAATTAATACATGTCTAACAACGGCAGAGTGAAAATACTTTACCCGCTAATTAAATAGTAAAACTAGGTAATAAGTAAGATTTTTTTTTTTTTTTTAGGTAACCTTTTAAAGCACTTTCTTTACAAAACAAACACCTCAGTTCTATTTCAGTCCAAATCCAAAAGGTTCAACCAACGTTACAAATCTCTCTCTCTCTCTCTCTCTCTCTCTCTCTCTCTCTCTCTCTCTCTCTCTCTCTCTCTCTCTCTCTCTCTCTCTCTCTCTCTCTCTCTCTCTCTCTCTCTCTCTCTCTCTCTCTCTCTCTCTCTCTCTCTCTCTCTCTCTCTCTCTCTGCTCAGAGCTGTTCACCGGTTGATTTCACTTTAAAAAAAAATGTAGTGTCTAATTTACATATGAAATTGAGTGGAATGGAACTAAAGGCTTAACTTGAATGTATAGCTCAGCGCTTTGCAAAGAGAGAAGACATATTTCATTTAGCCATGCATGAGGATGTTAAAGGATTTAACGACCTAGCTATGGTTTCCCCCCTCCTCCGCCCCAATCTCACCCTACCAGGACAACTTCTCAACTTTATGAAAGTGACTGTTTCATCTATAGTGACGATTACTGCAGTTGAGATACATTTAAAATGGGATTTTTTTATTTTTCCTTCATCGTTCGTGGGGTTTGCTTTCAGACATAGTTACTGTATTGGTAGTTGTCATGGTAGCAGCAGAGTTTGCTGCCTGTCCTGTTCTGTCGCTTGCTGTTTTTTGTTCTGTCAGTCTTTGTAAGGCTGCTGGAGAGACTGTGGCTGCTTGTTAGGACGTTGGACTGGAGTTCTGGCAGAATGGAGGCTGTTACTGAAGCTTTTGTCTACAGGCGGGCTAGGGAGGAGGAGGAGGAGGAGGAGGAGGTTGAGGAGGAAGGGGGAGGATGTCGATGGATATATGAGAAGGAGGGGTAGAGCAACAGGCATGTCTGAACCGCAGATTTATACCATGAAAAAAAAAAAAAAAAAAAACTCCAGCAATTGGTCTAAAGCATCTCCTCTCTACTTTTCAGATAGGATTAGTCTCCTACATTCATCTTTGCCAACAGATTTCCCCCCCTTTAAGCCCTCAATACTCCCTTCCCACAGTCACTCACATAATCACATTAGCTTTGTCATTAAAAAAGCTCACTGGCTAAACCGCTTAAACCACCCATAGGGCAGGCATACATTACAGTCACTGAGCCACAACGACTTCAAATGTCCATTTAGCTTCTCCGTGTCTGCTAACCTGCTGCACCACTAGGGGATTTAGGATTTATATATATATATATATATATATCGATGAGGACAGCAAATGTTTTATTAAAAATGTTTTTTTAAGTTGCACTGAAAGTGATATATTTATACTATTAAAAACAGTAATAGAAGTATGAACAGCTCATACAACTTATAGGATGATTGGAGCACCCCAGGAGGGTGAGCAAGCACTATCAGGGTTTAGGGTTTAGGGTTTAGGGTCAATGGTGTGCCTTGGTTGGTGACGTGACGTGTCAGGGGAGCTGGTACAAAGAATGATGGGTCACATTCCTTCAGCCTTCTATAACGAACCGCCCTTGCTGTCTCTGCCTAGCCGGTTCCCCCTCTTTCCACTGGGATTCTCTGCCTCTAACCCTATTACAGGGGCTGAGTCACTGGCTTACTGGTGTTCTTCCATGCCGTCCCTAGGAGGGGTGCGTCACTTGAGTGGGTTGAGTCACTGACGTGGTCTTCCTGTCTGGGTTGGCGCCCCCCCTTGGGTTGTGCCATGGCGGTGATCTTTGTGGGCTATACTCGGCCTTGTCTCAGGATGGTAAGTTGGTGGTTGAAGATATCTCTCTAGTGGTGTGGTGGCTGTGCTTTGGCAAAGTGGGTGGGGTTATATCCTGCCTGTTTGGCCCTGTCCGGGTGTATCATCGGATGGGGCCATAGTGTCTCAGCCTCCAGTATTTATGCTGCAGTAGTTTATGTGTCAGGGGGCTAGGGTCAGTCTGTTATATCTGGAGTATTTCTCCTGTCTTATCCGGTGTCCTGTGTGAATTTAAGTATGCTCTCTTTCGATCTTTCTCTCTTTCTTTCTTTCTCTCTCTCGGAGGACCTGAGCCCTAGGACCATGCCTCAGGACTACCTGGCATGATGACTCCTTGCTGTCCCCAGTCCACCTGGCCGTGCTGCTGCTCCAGTTTCAACTGTTCTGCCTGCGGCTATGGAACCCTGACCCAGGTATCACTGAGTCCTTCAGCCTTCTATAATATCATCTATAATACAGGGATCACTGAGTCCTTCAACCTTCTATAAATCTCTATAATACAGGTATCACTGAGTCCTTCAGCCTTCTATAACAGTCTCTACAGTCCAGGTATCACTGAGTCCTTCAGCCTCCTATAATATCATCTATAATACAGGGATCACTGAGTCCTTCAACCTTCTATAAATCTCTATAATACAGGTATCACTGAGTCCTTCAGCCTTCTATAACAGTCTCTATAATACAGGGATCACTGAGTCCTTCAGCCTTCTATAACAGTCTCTATAATACAGGTATCACTGAGTCATTCAGCCTTCTACAATAGTCTCTATAATACAGGTATCACTGAGTCCTTCAACCTTCTATAACAGTCTCTATAATACTGAGTCCTTCAGCCTTCTATAACAGTCTCTATAATACAGGTATCACTGAGTCCTTCAGCCTTCTATAACAGTCTCTATAATACAGGTATCACTGAGTCCTTCAGCCTTCTATAACAGTCTCTATAATACAGGTATCACTGAGTCCTTCAGCCTCCTATAACAGTCTCTATAATACAGGTATCACTGAGTCCTTCAGCCTTCTATAACAGTCTCTATAATACAGGTATCACTGAGTCCTTCAGCCTTCTATAACAGTCTCTACAATACTGAGTCCTTCAGCCTTCTATAACAGTCTCTATAATACTGAGTCCTTCAGCCTTCTATAACAGCATCTATAGTACAGGGATCACTGAGTCATTCAGCCTTCTATAACAGCATCTATAGTACAGGGATCACTGAGTCATTCAGCCTTCTATAACAGTCTCTACAATACTGAGTCCTTCAGCCTTCTATAACAGTCTCTATAATACTGAGTCATTCAGCCTTCTATAACAGCATCTATAGTACAGGGATCACTGAGTCATTCAGCCTTCTATAACAGTCTCTACAATACTGAGTCCTTCAGCCTTCTATAACAGCATCTATAATACTGAGTCCTTCAGCCTTCTATAATAGCATCTATAGTCCAGGGACCTTCTATAACAGTCTACATTTTTTCTTGAGTGGATGGTCAGGGGGCCGGAACATAATTTCAAATAATTAATATATTTTCCATAATCAAAAATATTATATATCCAGCTGTTTTAAAGCTGGTGTACAAAACCTGAAAGTAAAAGAGGCAAAAACAAAACTTAAGAACGGGAAGCATAGAAATAGCGCACATAGAACGTATCTTCCGCTTCTTAAACTTGCTTTCAAATGACAATGACAGATCTATAACTCACATTTCTATGTGAATTTGGACGGCTCGCCCAAAAAGTGACATATTGCAGCTTTAAGAGTTAAAAAGTATACAGCTGATATCATCAAGTTACATAGTACTGTTGCCATGTCAGACAAACAGGGTTTAGTGGAGCAGAAAACGCTACAGATGCACTTCTGAGGCCTACTGTGTAAAATGTCCACTCTATCCCTCTCTCTATCCCTCTCTCTCCTCTCTCTCCTCTCTCTTTCGGTATCTCTGTCTCCCTCTATCTCTCTCTCAATTCAATTCAAGGTGCTTTATTGGCATGGGAAACATATGTTAACATTGCCAAAGCAAGTGAGGTAGATAATATACAAAAGTCAAAATAAACAATAAAAATGAACAGTAAACATTACACTCACAGAAGTTCCAAAAGAATAAAGACATTACAAATGTCATATTATGTCTATATACAGTGTTGTAACGATGTAAAAATGGTTAAAGTACAAAACGGAAAATAAATTCTGTCTGTCTGTCTGTCTGTCTGTCTGTCTGTCTGTCTGTCTGTCTGTCTGTCTGTCTGTCTGTCTGTCTGTGCAGTTGAAAAGTTGTAGCTGCTGTTCTGAAGAGAAAAGCCACCTCCCCACAGGAAACATACAAGTCCCAAATGGCACCATGTTCCCTATGTACAGTCGTGGACAAAAGTTTTGAAAATTACACAAATATTAATTTTCACAAAGTCTGCTGCCTCAGTTTGTATGATGGTAATTTGCATATACTCCAGAATATTATGAAGAGTGATCAGATGAATTGCAATTAATTGCAAAGTCCCTCTTTGCCATGCAAATGAACTGAATCCCCCAAAAAAACATTTCCACTGCATTTCAGCCCTTCCACAAAAAGGAGTCAGCCCTGCCACATTATTATGAAAGATATACAAAATGTGATATATATGTACCTGTATTGGCCAGCGTGGGAGAGGTTGGAGGAAGTTAGCTTCGTAAGGATAGTCAACCATGGCCAGATTCACCCAGGTCTCTTGGAGCCAGGCCTTAAAACCATCCAAGTCCGTCTTCTTGAGCGGGGAACATAAGCTAAACTCACCGGACAACCACTGGAGACCATCATCTGTACAGAGATGAGGAAAATAGTCCTCATGAGTTAACTATGCTTTAAACTAGCTTTGAAAAAAGGCTTTCATCCTACCAATTGCTATGATGTTGTCAATCACACAGAATAATTCATCCTACCACTTGCTGTGATGTTGTCATGGGGCGGCAGCGTAGCCTAGTGGTTAGAGCGTTGGACTAGACTAACTAAAAGGTTGCAAGATCAAATCCCTGAGCTGACAAGGGACAAATCTGTCGTTCTGCCCCTGAACAACAACCCACTGTTCCTCGGTAGGCCGTCATTGAAAATAAGAGTTTGTTCTTAACTGACTTGCCTGCCTAGTTAAATAAAGGTTAAATTTAAAATTGAAAGACAGGCTAATTCATCCTACCAGTTGCTGTGATGTTGTCATTCAGACAGGCTAATTCATCCTACCAGTTGCTGTGATGTTGTCATTCAAAGACAGGCTAATTCATCCTACCAGTTGCTGTGATGTTGTCATTCAAAGACAGGCTAATTCATCCTACCAGTTGCTGTGATGTTGTCATTCAGACAGGCTAATTCATCCTACCAGTTGCTGTGATGTTGTCATTCAGACAGGCTAATTCATCCTACCAGTTGCTGTGATGTTGTCATTCAAAGACAGGCTAATTCATCCTACCAGTTGCTGTGATGTTGTCATTCAGACAGGCTAATTCATCCTACCAGTTGCTGTGATGTTGTCATTCAGACAGGCTAATTCATCCTACCAGTTGCTGTGATGTTGTCATTCAGACAGGCTAATTCGTCCTACCAGTTGCTGTGATGTTGTCATTCAGACAGGCTAATTCATCCTACCAGTTGCTGTGATGTTGTCATTCAAAGACAGGCTAATTCATCCTACCAGTTGCTGTGATGTTGTCATTCAGACAGGCTAATTCGTCCTACCAGTTGCCGTGATGTTGTCGATGGCCTTCCAGGACCTCCTGATGTTAACGTCACAGTTCAGTCCACTCCTGGCGAAGTCCTGGGTGACTATCTTATAGAAGTCTCCACATGGGACCATGTCAGGGAACTGCCATATGGGAGCAGAGGCAGCCAGAGCTCTGGAATACACAGAGAGACAGTTATAGAACCCATTGTTAACCACACAGAGGCAGCCAGAGCTCTGGAATACACAGAGAGACAGTTAGAACCCATTGTTAACCACACAGAGGCAGCCAGAGCTCTGGAATACACAGAGAGACAGTTATAGAACCCATTGTTAACCACACAGAGGCAGCCAGAGCTCTGGAATACACAGAGAGACAGTTATAGAACCCATTGTTAACCACACAGACACTAAGATACATTTCTGCACTTTACAGCAACATTTGGGGGGTATTTATCTCTTAGAAAATACAAAAAGAAGCCTGAACACTTTAACTCCTTATAGCACCTTCTTGTAATTGTCACGTAAGAACATTCAGACCAAAGCGCAGCGTGAAATCGGTTCGACACTTTATTTGAAGTGAACCGCACAAAAAACAATAAAGAACAAACGAAATGTGACGTTCTGGAGTGCTCACAGGCAACTACACAAAAACAAAACAAGATCCCACAAAACACAGTGGGGAAATGGCTGCCTAAATATGATCCCCAATCAGAGACAACAATAAACAGCTGCCTCTGATTGGGAACCATACCAGGCTAACATAGAAATAAAAAAACCTAGATTACCCAACCTAGTCACACCCTGACCTTACCAACATAGAGAATAAGAGGCTCTCTATGGTCAGGGCATGACAGTACCCCCCCCCCCCCAAAGGTGCAGACTCCGGCCGCAAAACCTAACTCTATAGGGGAGGGTCCGGGTGGGCATCTAGCGTCGGTGGCGGCTCCGGTGCGGGACTTTGTCCCAGACCAGACCACGGGTCCGGCCATGGAGCTGAGTTGAACACTGCACCCGGACTGGGCACCGGCGCCGAGGAAGGCTCCGGCCTTGGACTAGAGGTCGACCGATTAATCGGAATGGCCGATTAATTGGGGCCGATTTCAAGTTTTCATAACAATCGGAAATCGGTATTTTTGGACGCCGATTTGGCGTTTTTTTTTTTTTTTTTGTTTTTTTTTACACCTTTATTTAACTAGGCAAGTCAGTTAAGAACACATTCTTATTTTCAATGACGGCCCAACCGGGGAACAGTGGGTTAACTGGCTTGTTCAGGGGCAGAACGACCTTGTCAGCTCGGGGATTCAATCTTGCAACCTTACAGTTAAATAGTCCAACGCTCTAACCACCTGCTTTACATTGCACTCCACGAGGAGCCTGCCTGTTATGCAAATGCAGTAAGAAGCCAAGGTAAGTTGCTAGCTAGCATTAAACTTATCTTATAAAAAACAAATCAATCAATCATAATCACTAGTTAACTACACATGGTTGACGATATTACTAGTTTATCTAGCCTGTCCTGCATTGCATATAATCGCTTAGGTACACGTTGCTCCAACTTGTACCTAACCATAAACATCAATGCCTTTCTTAAAATCAATACACAAGTATATATTTTTAAACCTGCATATTTAGTTAATATTGCCTGCTAACATGAATTTATTTTAACTAGGGAAAATGTGTCACTTCTCTTGCAACAGAGTCAGGGTATATGCAGCAGTTTGGGCCGCCTGGCTCGTTGCGAACTGTGAAGACTATTTCTTCCTAACAAAGACAGCTGACTTCGCCAAACGGGGGATGATTTAACAAAAGCGCATTTGCGAAAAAAGCACAATCATTGCACGACTGTACCCAACCATAAACATCAATGCATTTCTTAAAATCAATACACAGAAGTATATATTTTTTAAACCTGCATATTTAGCTAAAAGAAATCCAGGTTAGCAGGCAATATTAACCAGGTGAAATTGTGTCACTTCTCTTCCGTTCATTGCACGCAGAGTCAGGGTATATGTAACAGTTTGGGCCGTCTGGCTCGTTGCGAACTAATTTGCCTGAATTTTAACGTAATTATGACATAACATTGAAGGTTGTGCAATGTAACAGGAATAGACTTATGGATTATGGATGCCACCCGTTAGATAAAATACGGAACGGTTCCGTATTTCACTGAAAGGAAAAACTTTTTGTTTTCGAGATGATAGTTTCCGGATTCGACCATATTAATGACCTAAGGCTCGTATTTCTGTGTGTTATTATATTATAATTAAGTCTATGATTTGATAGAGCAGTCTGACTGAGCGGTGTTAGGCAGCAGCAGGCTTGTAAGCATTCATTCAAACAGCCCTTTCATACTGTTGTCGATGTGTTCCTGGTTCGAGCCCAGGTAGGAGCGAGGAGAGGGACGGAAGCTACACTGTTACACTGGCAATACTAAAGTGCCTATAAGAACATCCAATAGTCAAAGGTATATGAAATACAAATCGTATAGAGAGAAATAGTCCTATAATTCCTATAATATCTACAACCTAAAACATCTTACCTGGGAATATTGAAGACTCATGTTAAAAGGAACCACTAGCTTTCATATGTTCTCATGTTCTGAGCAAGGAACTTAAACGTTAGCTTTCTTACATGGCACATATTGCACTTTTACTTTCTTCTCCAACACTTTGTTTTTGCATTATTTAAACCAAATTTAACATGTTTCATTATTTATTTGAGGCTAAATTGATTTTATTTATGTATTATATTAAGTTAAAATAAGTGTTCATTCAGTATTGTTGTAATTGTCATTATTACAAATAAATAATATAAAAATAATAATATATTTTTTTAAATCGGCCGATTAATCGGCATCGGCTTTTTTTTGGGTCCTCCAATAATCGGTATCGGCGTTGAAAAATCATAATCGGTCGACCTCTAGACTGGACGCCGTGCCTGGACATCGGCGCAGGGGAAGACTCCTGCCATGAACGCCGTGCTTGGACAGGGCACCGTCGCCAGGAGGCTCCGGCCTGTGGACCGTCGCCAGGAGGTTCCGGCCTGTGGACCGTCGCCAGGAGGCTCCGGCCTGTGGACCGTCGCCAGGAGGCTCCGGCCTGTGGACCGTCGCAAGGAGGTTCCGGCCTGTGGACCGTCGCCAGGAGGCTCCGGCCTGTGGACCGTCGCCAGGAGGCTCCGGCCTGTGGACCGTCGCCAGGAGGGCTCCGGCCTGTGGACCGTCGCCAGGAGGTTCCGGCCTGTGGACCGTCGCCAGGAGGGCTCCGGCCTGTGGACCGTCGCCAGGAGGTTCCGGACTGTGGACCGTCGCCAGGAGGTTCCGGACTGTGGACCGTTGCCAGGAGGTTCCGGACTGTGGACCGTCGCCAGGAGGTTCCGGACTGTGGACCGTCGCCGGAAGCTCTGGACTGTTGATGCGCACTGGAGGCCTGATGCGTGGGACCGGCACAGGTTGCACCAGACTGGTGACACGCTCTTCAAGGCGAGTGCGAGGAGCTGGCACAGGACGTACTGGGCTGTGGAGGCGCACTGGAGACCTGGTGCGTGGAGCCGGCACAGTTTTTACCAGACTGCTAGCACGCTCCTCAGGACGAGTACAGAGAGCTGACTCAGGTGGCATCAAACAGATAACACGCTCCTTAGGGCGAATGTCGTGCATCATACACCAACACAACAACTCTCTCCGTTCACTCTCCTCCAATTTCTCCCTCTTCTCCCAGATTGGCTCTGGTTCGCTCCTTGGCTCCGCCAACCACCCCGTGTGCCCCCCCTCAAAAACAAATGTGGGCTGTCCTTTGGGCTTTCCTTGTGGCCGCGAACCCCGGCGTCGTCGCTGTCCTCCCTTCTCTCCTTGCGTCTGCCGCCAAGGAAGGCGATCCTGTCCTGCCAGGATTTCCTCCCAAGTCCAGGATCCCTTCCCATCCAAAATCTCTTCCCATGTCCAGGATAGTCTCTCCTCCTGGGCACGCTGCTTTTTCCTGTTGTGGTGGGATCTTCTGACACGCTCGTCGTAAGAACATTCAGACCAAAGCGCAGCGTGAAATCGGTTCAACATTTTATTTGAAGTGAACCACACAAAAAAACAATAAAGAACAAACGAAACGTGACGTTCTGGAGTGCTCACAGGCAACTACACAAAAACATAACAAGATCCCACAAAACACAGTGGGGAAATGGCTGCCTAAATATGATCCCCAATCAGAGACAACGATAAACGGCTGCCGAAGATTGGGAACCATACCAAGCCAACATAGAAATAGAACAACCTAGATTACCCATCCTAGTCACACCCTGACCTAACCAACATAGAGAATAAAAGACTCTCTATGGTCAGGGCGTGACAGTAATAGTGACGTTTTGGTCTGAGGTTTTCATCAGGTAAAATAGCACCCTATTCCCTATAAATCACACTGCTTTGGCCACAGCCCTATGAGCCCTGGTCAAAAGTAGTTCACTATATACAAAAATATAATATAGGACCCCATGAAGACCTGTACACAGTATCTCTTACCCAACAACAACATTAGGGTATTTCATTCTCAACCAGGCAGAGAGCATCCCTCCGTAGGACCCTCCGATGGCGATCACAGGACTTTTCTGAGCTCCAAGCACAGTCCTCTTCAGTTCTCTGATCAGCACAGAGAAGTCAGCTAGCGCCTGCTCAGACGTCAGGTAGTTCAGGTGCTTGGCGTCCTGTTTGGGAACACAAAGCACGTTTAATGAATGTTGTTTCTAAACGTGTAATAAACCAACACGTTATATACCACGTGTGTGTGTGTGTGTGTGTGTGTGTGTGTGTGTGTGTGTGTGTGTGTGTGTGTGTGTGTGTGTGTGTGTGTGTGTGTGTGTGTGTGTGTGTGTGTGTGTGTGTGTGTGTGTGTCTGTGTGTGTGTGTCTGCAAAGGCATAACGGTTCATTTACACTGTAAGAGTCTTGTCCAAACGGCAGGGATTCTCCATAGTAACGATGTTCTGCAAACACCAACATGGCTCCCAGTTCCTCTGCAACGTCCCACATGAAACCCTACAGATAAAAGTACAAGTAAGGCAAAATATTCTAACAAATGACGCAAGGCTGTGTAGATCAATACATTACAGAACAGAGAAGAGTAGATCAATACATTACAGAACAGAGTAGATCAATACATTACAGAACAGAGTAGATCAATACATTACAGAACAGAGTAGATCAATACATTACAGAACAGAGTAGATCAATACATTACAGAACAGAGAAGATCAATACATTACTGAACAGAGTAGATCAATACATTACAGAACAGAGTACATCAATACATTACAGAACAGAGAAGATCAATACATTACTGAACAGAGTAGATCAATACATTACAGAACAGAGTAGATCAATACATTACAGAACAGAGTAGATCAATACATTACAGAACAGAGAAGATCAATACATTACTGAACAGAGTAGATCAATACATTACAGAACAGAGAAGATCAATACATTACAGAACAGAGAAGGGTAGATCAATACATTACAGAACAGAGAAGGGTAGATCAATACATTACAGAACAGAGAAGGGTAGATCAATACATTACATAACAGAGAAGGGTAGATCAATACATTACAGAACAGAGAAGGGTAGATCAATACATTACAGAACAGAGAAGGGTAGATCAATACATTACAGAACAGAGTAGATCAATACATTACAGAACAGAGAAGGGAAGATCAATACATTACAGAACAGAGAAGAGAATATCAATACATTACAGAACAGAGAATATCAATACATTACAGAACAGAGAAGGGTAGATCAATACATTACAGAACAGAGAAGGGTAGATCAATACATTACAGAACAGAGAAGATCAATACATTACAGAACAGAGAAGGGTAGATCAATACATTACAGAACAGAGAAGGGTAGATCAATACATTACAGAACAGAGAAGAGAAGATCAATACATTACAGAACAGAGAAGGGTAGATCAATACATTACAGAACAGAGAAGGGTAGATCAATACATTACAGAACAGAGAAGGGTAGATCAATACATTACAGAACAGAGAAGGGTAGATCAATACATTACAGAACAGAGAAGGGTAGATCAATACATTACAGAACAGAGAAGAGAAGATCAATACATTACAGAACAGAGAAGGGTAGATCAATACATTACAGAACAGAGAAGGGTAGATCAATACATTACAGAACAGAGAAGAGAAGATCAATACAGAACAGAGAAGGGTAGATCAATACAGAACAGAGAAGGGTAATTATTACAGTGTTATTGCAGAACCAGGTAATGTCCCCTTCATTGCCGGTGTAGAACAGGATAGGCCCTCCCTTCTGATCCCAGTGTTCATTATTAACCAGGTATCTCTGCTTAAAGGTGCCATCCTCCAGGAAACCAAAGTGATCAATCTGTAAGGACAGAGAAATACATCAGAAGAAGAAAACATGACCCCGACGCCATTTTAGAAAAACCCATGAAGAAATCAAGAAGATGGCTAAAATACGACATGCTGCTACTTTAAACCCAACCTCGTGTCACGGATCCTTCCGGAACGTTCATCACGCACACCTGTCCCCTATTCCCACTGATTAGTACTTGTATAGGTGTGCCCTTTGGTTCCCCCCTTGTCTGTCCGTCATTGTTACTATGTCCGTTGGTGCGTGTGAGTACCTGTGCTGTGTGTTTTGGGGCTTTCGTTCCATTGCGCAGATGATTACGGGGTCTCGTCCCGTGGGTTAATCATTGTGAGCGCGTGTTATTTATTCCAGGTTCTCATCGCTTTTTTGTTTGGGTTTCAACCCTGTGGTTTTTGTTACGTGTTTGTTTGGTCGTCGTCCCCGTGACTTAACACGGCACGCCGCAATTTGGGTAAATTAAAATCCCTATTACCCATTCCTGCGCCTGTCTCTCGCCGAATAATTTATACCAGCATTACACCTAGTCTCACTAAGATATTCATATTTAGCTTGAGATGAGATGAAGACTCAGGAGAAGAAATCGAATCAATGTGTTACGAATCCATTTCAAAGTCTCTGACTTTAACTCTAAATCGAGCCAGTTATAATGTGGCCCTGACTTCCAGTGGCATGGAAGGCATGGTATTCAGCAGGCTGTCAAGCTGAGAACCAACGGTTCCCCTCAGACAGACACCTTGTAAAGGTTCCAGTTCCCCTCAGACAGACACCTTGTAAAGGTTCCAGTTCCCCTCAGACAGACACCTTGTAAAGGTTCCAGTTCCCCTCTGACAGACACCTTGTAAAGGTTCCAGTTCCCCTCTGACAGACACCTTGTAAAGGTTCCAGTTCCCCTCTGACAGACACCTTGTAAAGGTTCCAGTTCCCCTCTGACAGACACCTTGTAAAGGTTCCAGTTCCCCTCTGACAGACACCTTGTAAAGGTTCCAGTTCCCCTCAGACAGACACCTTGTAAAGGTTCCAGTTCCCCTCTGACAGACACCTTGTAAAGGTTCCAGTTCCCCTCTGACAGACACCTTGTAAAGGTTCCAGTTCCCCTCAGACAGACACCTTGTAAAGGTTCCAGTTCCCCTCTGACAGACACCTTGTAAAGGTTCCAGTTCCCCTCTGACAGACACCTTGTAAAGGTTCCAGTTCCCCTCTGACAGACACCTTGTAAAGGTTCCAGTGTGAGAGACAGTACAGTAGCACCTTCTCCAGAGGGTGACCTCTCTGTCCCTCCAACGTGCCCGTAGGGTGTGATCTTTGTGGCCCTGGCCTTCTGCCATACACTACTTTGTACTGTGCAGTGAGTCGATGACAACCCCAATGCAGGACGCTAGGATAATTAGCCTCAATTTGTATTAAAACCCAGAGCGAGAGAGACAGTTCCAGGGATGCCACGTTAGTTCCACTAGCACATCTGCCTCCCAAATTGAACCCTATACAGTGCACTACGCTATTTGGGACGCTATTCCCTCTTCTCCAGCCTAATGCCACCACTGTGTGGCTACAGACGAGTTGTCCCCTACTTGAAACCCATCCAACACTTGATAAAGAATGTTTTTGTTGTGTTTGCACCCTCTCTCTCTCTCTCTCTCTCTCTCTCTCCCTTCCCAGCGCCTACAAAAGGAGCCACCAATTTTATGAGCCAATGACAGGGAAAAGATTTCAGGCTTGAATGTGTTCATTCATCCACTTCTGGAGCCTCTCTGCAGCTTGGCACTGGGCTAGCGGGACAGGAAAACCACATTGAAATCCAGACTGAAAATGTTTTGTCAATTTCATCTGCAAATAGTATATTCTCTGTAATAAATAAAAAATTACATATTAATTCCAATTCTGTTAGATGATCCAAAAATAGGTTTTACATCACTCAAGAAGGTACTCTAGGAAATAGATTCAAAATCTATAGCCTGCTATTCTAGCTGAGTGGTTCTAACTCAGTGTTAAGCCAATCTGGGCTGGAGATTTTCCCTGTGTTTGTGCTTATGGTTTCATAATATGGTTTAATAATATGGCTATGGTTTTATAATATGGCTATGGTTTTATAATATGGCTATGGTTTCATAATATGGCTATGGTTTTATAATATGGTTTTATAATATGGTTTTATAATATGGCAATGGGTTTTATAATATGGTTTTATAATATGGCTATGGGTTTTATAATATGGCTATGGGTTTTATAATATGGTTTTATAATATGGTTTTATAATATGGCTATGGTTTTATAATATGGCTATGGTTTTATAATATGGCTATGGTTTTATAATATGGTTTATAATATGGCTATGGTTTTATAATATGGTTTTATAATATGGCTATGGTTTTATAATATGGCTTTATAATATGATTTTATAATATGGCTATGGTTTTATAATATGGCTTTATAATATGGTTTTATAATATGGTTTTATAATATGGTTTTATAATATGGTTTTATAATATGGTTTTATAATATGGTTTTATAATATGGTTTCATAGGGGAACTGGAACCTTCATTGCGTTGAAGTCCATGTCTTACTACCAAACCTAATACTGCCACCTTGTGGTAGATGCTGGTAGCATTTAGTTACAGGAAACTCACTAGGCGATATCTGCTGACACATTTTATGTCAAGTCAAATGCTGCAAAATTTGTAGCTTCTGAAAAGCAGTGAGGTAAACATTACTTACAACTAAATGTTATAGTATGAAAAAAAAATTCCAAAAAATTCATAAATGACAAAGCCAGTGTAGGAAACAACTGATGAACATACACACTCTTTGTAGTCTACAGGAGGTTGGTGGCACCTTAATTGGGGAGGATGGGCTCGTGGTAATGGCTGGAGCGGAATAGGTGGAATGGTATCCAATACATGGTTTTTGATGCCATTCCATTCGCTCCGTTCCAGCCATTATCATGAGCCGTCACTCCCCTGAGCAGCCTCTACTGCTGTACTCAGAGTAAAGGCCTCCCTGTAGCTCAGTTGGTAGAGCATGGTGTTTGCAACACCAGGGTTGTGGGTTCGATTCCCACGGGGGGCCAGTACGAAAAAAAAAAGGTATGAATTGAAATGTATGCATTCACTACTCTAAGTCGCTCTGGATAAGAGCGTCTGCTAAATGACTAAAATGTAAAGGACAGTAGTTAACTTCATTACGGTGCAGCATTTGGAATTTTGGATGAAAAGCGTGCCCAAATTAAACTGCCGGCTACTCAGGCCCAGAAGCTAGGATATGCATATAATTGGTAGATTTGGATAGAAAACACTCTAAAGTTTCCAAAACTGTTAAAATAATGTCTGTGAGTATAACAGAACTGATATGGCAGGCGAAAAACCTGAGGAAAATCCATCCAGGAAGTACTATTATTTTGAAAGGCTGTTTTTCCATTGAAAGCCTATCCACCAAGACTTATGACCCAGTTCACGATCTCTATGGCTTCTTCTACATGTGGCCAGTCTTTAGGCATTGTTTCAGGCTTTTACTCTGAAAAATTAGGGAGATACAGCACTTTCAATGAGTGGACAGTGGAAGTCCAGCGCGTGATTGGGAGTGCGCCTTTCTTGTTTCTCCTTTTCTATTGACGAAGCTTTTGTCCGGTTGAATTATTATTGATTATTTATGACAAAAACAACTTGAGGATTGATTTTAAACATCGTTTGACATGTTTCTACGAACTTTTATTGTACTTTTTTGACTTTTCGTCTGGATGTTGAGAGCGCGCTTTGTGCCTTTGGATTACTGAACTAAACACACCAACAAAACAGAGGTTTTTGGACATAAAGAGGGACTTTATTGAACAAAACAAACATTTATTGTGTAACATGGAGTCCTGGGAGTGCCACAAGATGAAGATCAAAGGTTAGTGATTCATTTCATCGCTATTTCTGACCTTTGTGAGTCCATTCCTTGGCTGGAAAATGTCTGTATGGTGTTTTGTGGCTAGGCGCTGTCCTAACATAATCGCATGGTGTGCTTTCGCCGTAAAGCCTTTTTTAAATCGGACACTGTGGTTGGATTAACAAGAAGTTAATCTTTAAAATTATGTATAATACTTGTATGTTTTAATTATGGGATTTCTGTTGTTTGAATTTGGCGCCCTGAAATTTCACTGGCTGTTGTCGAAGTGGAACGCTAGCGTCCCAATGATACCAGAGAGGTTAATGTACAGTTCACAATTGATGCTAAAAACAGGACTCCATTCTTTATTCCAGGAGAAGAGAGAAGCCAACAGGATTTCCTGGATAACTGCTAGATCACTTGATTCCCTTCAGACCAGCCAGCCATCCCATCCTCCTTTTGTATAAATGTTTTGTCATTGTTCGTAAAACACTGCCTTTAAGTCGTTGTGATATTGTCAAGTTTGCTACCCCCCCCGTTGGTTGCCCCTACCCTACCCCGCCCTGAACGGAGTTCGCGTGCACCTTTTTTCCCCCCAGTCTATCCGGGTACAGAGATCGCACGCGTAATATATTCAAACATGCATGGCTTGAGAGATGCGGTCATCGGTCGAGTGTGTGGAGCTACCTAGTTTAACTAATCAACAGTACTGCCACTGCAGCATAACATTTGATTTAGCCCATAGGTTATAAACATCATCATCAATATGTGGTAACTGTAACTAGATTGGAATTTGGTATGTTATGAGATATGAATTATGAAAGTCAACAACAAATCAATCGGGATATTTTTCATTTTGAGTACCTGCCCCCTGAAAGGTCTGTGCACGGCCCTGGTGTGTGTGTGTGTGTGTGTGTGTTTGCGTGCGTGTATTTGTGTGAGAGTCGGTGTGTGTGTGTGTAGTGTGGGTGGTGATGAGGCAGAACCATTGCCTGTGTTGCCAAATGGCACCCTATTCCCTATATATTGCACTACTTTTGGCCAGAGCCCAATGGGTAGTTCACTATTGTAGGGAATATGGTGCTATAAGGGATACAACCACTAGTTATGGAACTGTCGTATTTTTTTTAAAGGGTCTCTGCACTGGCTGCCTGTGAGTTTTAGAATTCATTTTAAGATTCTTCTATTGGTTTTTAAATCAATCCACGATTGTTCACTCCAATACATGTCAGACATGCTTTTAAGTTATGTCCCAGTAGGTCCCTCAGGTCCTCTGGCATTGGCCTTTTAACTATCCCAAAGCCCAGGACCAGGAGGCATGGAGAGACAGCCTTTTAACTATCCCAAAGCCCAGGACCAAGAGGCATGGAGAGACAGCCTTTTAACTATCCAAAAGCCCAGGACCAAGAGGCATGGAGAGACAGCCTTTTAACTATCCCAAAGCCTAGGACCAGGAGGCATGCAGAGGCAGCCTTTTAACTATCCCAAAGCCTAGGACCAAGAGGCATGGAGAGACAGCCTTTTAACTATCCCAAAGCCTAGGACCAGGAGGCATGGAGAGACAGCCTTTTAACTATCCCAAAGCCCAGGACCAGGAGGCATGGAGAGACAGCCTTTTAACTATCCCAAAGCCCAGGACCAAGAGGCATGGAGAGACAGCCTTTTAACTATCCCAAAGCCCAGGACCAAGAGGCATGGAGAGACAGCCTTTTAACTATCCCAAAGCCCAGGACCAGGAGGCATGGAGAGACAGCCTTTTAACTATCCCAAAGCCCAGGACCAAGAGGCATGGAGAGAGCAGCCTTTTAACTATCCCAAAGCCCAGGACCAGGAGGCATGGAGAGAGCAGCCTTTTAACTATCCTAAAGCCCTGGACCAAGAGGCATGGAGAGAGCAGCCTTTAGTTACTATGCCCCCAGCCTCTGGAATAGCTGCCAGAGAAACTGATGGGGGAAAAAAACTGTGGACATATTTAAAATAGATCTTAAAACACACCTTTTTAACACACCAATCTGAGATCACGAGTTACAAGAAAGCATTTCAACTCACATGAATCACAATTATCTACAGAACAGTTGATAATGCTATCTAGCCATAGCTTTACTAGACAACCTAACAACATGGATATGAAATGTTCAAATAATTTTTATTTTACCTTTATTTAACTAGGTAAAAGTCAGTTAAGAACAAATTCTTATTTATAATAACAGCCTAGGAACACTGGGTTAACAGCCTGGTTCAGGGGCAGAATGACAGATGTTTACCTTGTCGGCTCAAGGATTCGATCTTGCAACCTTTCGGTTACTAGTCCAACACTCTAACCACTAGGCTACCTGCCTCCTCTAACCACTAGGCTACCTGCCTCCTCTAACCACTAGGCTACCTGCCTCCTCTAACCACTAGGCTACCCGCCCCCTCTAACCACTAGGCTACCCGCCCCCTCTAACCACTAGGCTACCCGCCTCCTCTAACCACTAGGCTACCCGCCTCCTCTAACCACTAGGCTACCCGCCTCCTCTAACCACTAGGCTACCCGCCTCCTCTAACCACTAGGCTACCCGCCTCCTCTAACCACTAGGCTACCTGCCCCCTTTAACCACTAGGCTACCTGCCTCCTCTAACCACTAGGCTACCTGCCTCCTCTAACCACTAGGCTACCTGCCTCCTCTAACCACTAGGCTACCTGCCTCCTCTAACCACTAGGCTACCTCCTCTAACCACTAGGCTACCTGCCTCCTCCAACCACTAGGCTACCCGCCCCCTCTAACCACTAGGCTACCCGCCCCCTCTAACCACTAGGCTACCCGCCTCCTCTAACCACTAGGCTACCCGCCTCCTCTAACCACTAGGCTACCCGCCTCCTCTAACCACTAGGCTACCCGCCTCCTCTAACCACTAGGCTACCTGCCTCCTCTAACCACTAGGCTACCTGCCCCTTTAACCACTAGGCTACCTGCCTCTAACCACTAGGCTACCTGCCTCCTCTAACCACTAGGCTACCTGCCTCCTCTAACCACTAGGCTACCTGCCTCCTCCAACCACTAGGCTACCTGCCTCCTCTAACCACTAGGATACCTGCCTCCTCTAACCACTAGGCTACCTGCCTCCTCTAACCACTAGGCTACCTGCCTCCTCTAACCACTAGGCTCCCTCCTCTAACCACTAGGCTACCTGCCTCCTCTAACCACTAGGCTACCTGCCTCCTCTAACCACTAGGCTACCTGCCTCCTCTAACCACTAGGCTACCCGCCTCCTCAAACCACTAGGCTACCCGCCTCCTCTAACCACTAGGCTACCTGCCTCCTCTAACCACTAGGCTACCTGCCTCCTCTAACCACTAGGCTACCTGCCTCCTCCAACCACTAGGCTACCTGCCTCCTCTAACCACTAGGCTACCTGCCTCCTCTAACCACTAGGCTACCTCCTCTAACCACTAGGCTACCTGCCTCCTCCAACCACTAGGCTACCCGCCTCCTCTAACCACTAGGCTACCCGCCTCCTCTAACCACTAGGCTACCCGCCTCCTCTAACCACTAGGCTACCCGCCTCCTCTAACCACTAGGCTACCTGCCTCCTCTAACCACTAGGCTACCTGCCTCCTCTAACCACTAGGCTACCTGCCTCCTCTAACCACTAGGCTACCTGCCTCCTCTAACCACTAGGCTACCTGCCTCCTCTAACCACTAGGCTACCTGCTCTAACCACTAGGCTACCTGCCTCCTCTAACCACTAGGCTACCTGCCTCCTCTAACCACTAGGCTACCTGCCTCCTCTAACCACTAGGCTACCTGTCTCCTCTAACCACTAGGCTACCTGACTCCTCTAACCACTAGGCTACCTGCTCTAACCACTAGGCTACCTGCCTCCTCTAACCACTAGGCTACCTGCCTCCTCTAACCACTAGGCTACCTCCTCTAACCACTAGGCTACCTGCCTCCTCTAACCACTAGGCTACCTGCCTCCTCTAACCACTAGGCTACCTGCCTCCTCTAACCACTAGGCTACCTACCTCCTCTAACCACTAGGCTACCTGCCTCCTCTAACCACTAGGCTACCTGCCTCCTCTAACCACTAGGCTACCTGCCTCCTCTAACCACTAGGCTACCTACCTCCTCTAACCACTAGGCTACCTGCCTCCTCTAAACATTAGGCTACCTGCTCTAACCACTAGGCTACCTGCCTCCTCTAACCACTAGGCTACCTGCTCTAACCACTAGGCTACCTGCCTCCTCTAACCACTAGGCTACCTCCTCTAACCACTAGGCTACCTACCTCCTCTAACCACTAGGCTACCTGCTCTAACCACTAGGCTACCTTCTCTAACCACTAGGCTACCTGCTCTAACCACTAGGCTACCTGCCTCCTCTAACCACTAGGCTACCTGCTCTAACCACTAGGCTACCTGCCTCCTCTAACCACTAGGCTACCTTCTCTAACCACTAGGCTACCTGCTCTAACCACTAGGCTACCTGCCTCCTCTAACCACTAGGCTACCTGCTCTAACCACTAGGCTACCTCCTCTAACCACTAGGCTACCTACCTCCTCTAACCACTAGGCTACCTGCTCTAACCACTAGGCTACCTTCTCTAACCACTAGGCTACCTGCTCTAACCACTAGGCTACCTGCCTCCTCTAACCACTAGGCTACCTGCTCTAACCACTAGGCTACCTGCCTCCTCTAACCACTAGGCTACCTTCTCTAACCACTAGGCTACCTGCTCTAACCACTAGGCTACCTGCCTCCTCTAACCACTAGGCTACCTGCTCTAACCACTAGGCTACCTGCCTCCTCTAACCACTAGGCTACCTCCTCTAACCACTAGGCTACCTACCTCCTCTAACCACTAGGCTACCTGCTCTAACCACTAGGCTACCTTCTCTAACCACTAGGCTACCTGCTCTAACCACTAGGCTACCTGCCTCCTCTAACCACTAGGCTACCTGCTCTAACCACTAGGCTACCTGCCTCCTCTAACCACTAGGCTACCTTCTCTAACCACTAGGCTACCTGCTCTAACCACTAGGCTACCTGCCTCCTCTAACCACTAGGCTACCTGCTCTAACCACTAGGCTACCTGCCTCCTCTAACCACTAGGCTACCTGCTCTAACCACTAGGCTACCTGCCTCCTCTAACCACTAGGCTACCTGCCTCCTCTAACCACTAGGCTACCTGCCTCCTCTAACCACTAGGCTACCTGGCTACCTGCCTCCTCTAACCACTAGGCTACCTGCTCTAACCACTAGGCTACCTGCCTCCTCTAACCACTAGGCTACCTGCCTCCTCTAACCACTAGGCTACCTGCCTCCTCTAACCACTAGGCTACCTCCCTAACCACTAGGCTACCTCCTCTAACCACTAGGCTACCTCCTCTAACCACTAGGCAACCTGCCTCCTCTAACCACTAGGCTACCCGCCTCCTCTAACCACTAGGCTACCTGCCTCCTATAACCACTAGGCTACCTGCCTCCTCTAACCACTAGGCTACCTGCCTCCTCTAACCACTAGGCTACCTGCCTCCTCTAACCACTAGGCTACCTGCCTCCTCTAACCACTACGCTACCTGCCTCCTCTAACCACTAGGCTACCTGCCTCCTCTAACCACTAGGCTACCTGCCTCCTCTAACCACTAGGCTACCTGCTCTAACCACTAGGCTACCTGCCTCCTCTAACCACTAGGCTACCTTCTCTAACCACTAGGCTACCTGCTCTAACCACTAGGCTACCTGCCTCCTCTAACCACTAGGCTACCTGCTCTAACCACTAGGCTACCTGCCTCCTCTAACCACTAGGCTACCTCCTCTAACCACTAGGCTACCTACCTCCTCTAACCACTAGGCTACCTGCTCTAACCACTAGGCTACCTTCTCTAACCACTAGGCTACCTGCTCTAACCACTAGGCTACCTGCCTCCTCTAACCACTAGGCTACCTGCTCTAACCACTAGGCTACCTGCCTCCTCTAACCACTAGGCTACCTTCTCTAACCACTAGGCTACCTGCTCTAACCACTAGGCTACCTGCCTCCTCTAACCACTAGGCTACCTGCTCTAACCACTAGGCTACCTGCCTCCTCTAACCACTAGTCTACCTGCTCTAACCACTAGGCTACCTGCCTCCTCTAACCACTAGGCTACCTGCCTCCTCTAACCACTAGGCTACCTGCCTCCTCTAACCACTAGGCTACCTGGCTACCTGCCTCCTCTAACCACTAGGCTACCTGCTCTAACCACTAGGCTACCTGCCTCCTCTAACCACTAGGCTACCTGCCTCCTCTAACCACTAGGCTACCTGCCTCCTCTAACCACTAGGCTACCTCCTCTAACCACTAGGCTACCTCCTCTAACCACTAGGCTACCTCCTCTAACCACTAGGCTACCTGCCTCCTCTAACCACTAGGCTACCCGCCTCCTCTAACCACTAGGCTACCTGCCTCCTATAACCACTAGGCTACCTGCCTCCTCTAACCACTAGGCTACCTGCCTCCTCTAACCACTAGGCTACCTGCCTCCTCTAACCACTAGGCTACCTGCCTCCTCTAACCACTAGGTTACCTGCCTCCTCTAACCACTAGGCTACCTGCCTCCTCTAACCACTAGGCTACCTGCCTCCTCTAACCACTAGGCTACCTCCTCTAACCACTAGGCTACCTGCCCCCTCTAACCACTAGGCTACCTGCCTCCTCTAACCACTAGGCTACCTGCCTCCTCTAACCACTAGGCTACCTGCCTCCTCTAACCACTAGGCTACCAGCCTCCTCTAACCACTAGGCTACCTGCCTCCTCTAACCACTAGGCTACCTGCCTCCTCTAACCACTAGGCTACCTGCCTCCTCTAACCACTAGGCTACCTGCCTCCTCTAACCACTAGGCTACCTGCCTCCTCTAACCACTAGGCTACCTGCCTCCTCTAACCACTAGGCTACCTGCCCCCTCTAACCACTAGGCTACCTGCCTCCTCTAACCACTAGACTACCTGCCTCCTCTAACCACTAGGCTACCTGCCTCCTCTAACCACTAGGCTACCTGCCTCCTCTAACCACTAGGCTAGCTATAGCACATGCATTTCTTGGGGGAAAGCTGTAACCTCCAGGATCTTTAATGTTCTTTAGTCTATAGTAACCTACTTTAAATTCACTTTTATGGCAGTACACTGCAGTTCCTCTGGGCAGGATGCCAGCAGGGATTGAGTTGTGTTGGCAGGAAAACAGCCCAGAGTATGGATGGCTTTCCCGTCCTACCAGGAAGCAGAGCGGATACGCTGATTGTCTGCAGACACAATACCCAGACAGTTTAGAAGTGATTTAAAGTACACAGAGAATTAAGGAAATCCTCCAAGGAAAGCCAGCGGTGCAGTTTAAAGTTTACCACAAACAAATAAAAACTACGGTCAATAGTAAATTAGGCAATAAGCGTCAATATAAACAATGCTCATTTAATTTCAATGACTTGATGGCCAATGGCCATAGAGGAACGAGATAATATATTCCCTAAAAAACAGCTATAAAATCTAGTTGGGGTAAATAATCATTACAACAACAAAAAACATAGCACAAATTGGTGCACATGTAAATAAAATGCATCAACTCAACCGTTATAACGTTATTATTAATACATTAGCGCAAACTTTTTAAAGTTGTAAAGCTCTTACTAACATATCTGTCAGAACGTGCACTGTGTGTCCTGCTAATCTACAGAGCTGATTAGTCTAGTCTCTTTGTCTAGACAGTGATTGTTGACAGACATCATGACAGCCGTCAATAACTTTATTATAGCGAAAAGAAACGTACCTTCTGGTCAAAATACCATGTTTCATAGTTGATGACGGAGTCCTGAGCATTGAGATCTGTAACCCCGCCATGCCTCGTCAAAAGTTGCGACTTGAGCGCCAACACATGAAAACAATAGAGCGATAAGATGAGAACGATAGACGTTAAGGCCGGTCTGGATACCGAAACGAATCCTCCAGACCTCATATCTGCAGTGGCCAGGACTATACTAAAGAAAAACCTGTATGAACAGTCTATATAAAGTGATCTGTGTGGGCTGCAGTCGCATGATGCAGCAGCGGTGAGTAGGAAGGAGGAACCTAGTTAAGATTTGTTGATGTTTCACTAAGAGGAAGTCAAGTTGCCTGTCAGCAAATCAAAAGTGCAATGCAAAGACAGTACAGTATGAAGAGAGGCTAAAAAACTGCTTCTCCAATAGAAATCCCTTATAAGGCTTTTATAGGCGACGTCATGGCGACGCTACGCTCATGTGTAAAAAAAAAAATACGTCATCGCGTCTAATACGTTCGTGTCGCGATGAACTGCGCATGTGCGAGCCGTCAAAAATCAAAAGACACTCCTTATATGAAGTTGTTTTTTGACGAAAATGAAAACGTGTCAGTTTATCACTTTTACTACGAGGTTGGAGTAATAACATGTTCAACGACTTAAGAAATTGTCTCGAATGTAAGTTGTGCCTTTTTAGATTTGGAGAAAATTAACAACTAACGACAACTGTTTCACTTCTCTCATTGACTTCTCAAACCTCCTCAAAACACACCAGCATGGTCTGTTCCTCAATTCTCATAAATCTCGCGATGTTACGCTTCTGGGTTTAGAAACTCTGTGACGTGTGCTTGTCGCAAATTGATGAACAATGAAGCTATTATGTAACATTGATAAAATTCCTGCAAAATTATCTGCTTTTCATTGACAAGTATTCATAGCGTGGTCGTTGTTATATAAACATATTTTTTCAACCACTTTAATTTTTAAGAACTGGTTCAATAATCATATCAACTGTTTAATGTAGAAGGATTGTTACTCAATAATGAGGATTTTTTTTAAACTTGTTAAAATATCCCTGTAACACCTAGAGAGTTGACCATAGTCTTTGATGCTATTCCATCTGGAACTCTCATGTTGTATAGAGGTGTAACCAGACCTCACCTTGTTGACCTGCCCTCGCTTAATCCAGTTGACTCTCCAATAGGGAAAATTATTTTCTCCTTGGTCCCTCAGAACAACAGATCTATATGTACTTTATTTCAAAGGGAGATTGTATCCATTCCTTATGTCACAAGTTACTGGAATACATTGGTCGCTAATATCTGTTGGTAAAAAAAAATCTGGTTATTACCACACAAATACCTGCTTGTTAACAAGGTGAAAGAGGTCTCTTTCAGAATGATCCCTATGTATTACCCTGCGAATCCTTACCTGAATAAACTCAAAAAATACATTAACATTGATTGTACTTTTTGTGTTATCCAGAAACAGTTTCACATTTATTTTGGCTTTTGTCTACATGTAAAACAATTATGGAAAGACATTCACAGTTTTATAATTGTTAATATTCTTGATTACTTTTGTTTTGTTATGGGAGAATGTGCTGCTCGGTTTCCTTAACCATAATAAAGATAAAGAAAAACTATTTTACCTCATAAATCTAATTGTGCTAATGGAAAAAATAAATGTAAATTCACTAATTAAAAAAAACACTCTTCCGTGTTTTCTAGAAGGAATTCGAGCAGTACATTAAGACCATTCAACATTTCTTCTAATCAGAAAGCTGTTAAAACAATCAATATGTGTGTTTCTTTTAAGGTCTTTGTATAATCTGTAATTTATTCTACCCCCCCTAACATATGTTATCATTGTCTATTTATGTACTTGTATGTATACAGACTTTTCTACATTGGTAATAAAAAATATATAATAAAAAAAAAATATATATATATATACAAATATTAAAAAAAATGAATAAATGAAGCTATCATGTGAGAAGACATGATGCAAGTTAATCGATGGACAGACTGGACAAAGATTACAAACTAACAGTTGGTATGTTGTGGAAAGGTTTTCAGTTACAATGTAGCCATGATCACGTTTTGCGAAAACATAGATGCAAATGGAGCTGTTGTGTGCTGACACCATTTGCGGTATAAAATAACGGTTGTTACCTGCGGCGTATTCATCACCCATGTTCTGTTGCAAAACGTTTCTTAAACAGAAGCAAACAAACCGAAACGGGGAGGGACCTACCTGAATTTGTCCCCCCCCCCCCAAAAAAACTGTCTGTTTAGACTAGTAATTACACACCATGTTGACATGTCACTTTACGGTCGTTGTAAATGCTGTAACACATTTGGTTATAGGCAGTGCATTTGGTAGGCAAGACCTTCTCAAATGATCCAGTTCATATATACAGGCATTGTGCTGCAGATAGAAATATTATGTATAGAACCAGCATGATTCTATTTTAAGTGGAGGAGTCATTCAACTATTTCATTCTCTGAAACATTCTGCACCAGGTGTCTCAGTTGAAGTACAGAATTCACACAAATAACATTTCCTGATACCTTGCTGATGTTATTTCTATTTGAGAATTACAAATCGTGGAATTATCATAATTATATAAACTATAAAAATCGACATTAAACTTGTAGTTCACTATTTTACAACGTGATGTTAGATGGCGTCTCACCCTGAAAATAGTTTATGGGCCAGGAGAAACTGTAATCCATGGTTCAGTTTCCTTTAAACAGCTTCCTTTAAACAGCTATTACAAACTTCAGCAAAAATGTGCCACCGCTAGCAAAAATTCCCTGACACTCAAATGAGGGGGAGACGGCGCTATAGAGGCCTGCGTGTGGGATACCTGACGAACCTACAGTACCAGTAAAAAAGTTTGGACAAGGGTTTTTCTATATGTTTACTATTTTCTACATTGTAGAATAATAGTGAAGACATCAAAACTATGAAATAACACATATGGAATCATGTAGTAAAGAAAAAAAGTGTTAAACAAATCAAAATATATTTTATATTTGAGATTCTTCAAGGTAGCCACCCAGATAGTCACCTGGAATGCATTTCAATTAACAGGTGTGCCTTTGTTAAAACTTAATTTGTGGAATTTCTTTCCTTGTGTTTGATCCAATCAGTTGTGTTGTGACAAGGTAGGGGTGGAATACAGAATATAGCCCTATTTGGTAAACGATCAAGTCCATATTATGGCAAGAACAGCTCAAATAAGCAAAGAGAAATGGCAGTCCATCATTACTTTAAGACATGACGGTCAGTCAATTTGGAAAATGTCTGGAACTTTGAATGTTTCTTCAAGTGCAGTCGCAAAAACCAGCAAGCACTATAATGAAACTGGCTCTCATGAGGACCGCCACAGGAAATGAAGACCCCGAGTTACCTCTGCTGCAGAGGATAAGTTCATTAGAGTTACCAGCCTCAGAAATTGCAGCACAAATAAATGCTTCACAGAGTTCAAGTACATTTACATTTGACATTTTAGTCATTTAGCAGACGCTCTTATCCAGTAGTGAATGCATACATTTCATACATTTCATTTCATACATTTTTTTCCCCTGTGCTGGCCCCCCGTGGGAAGTAACAGACACATCTCAACATCAACTGTTCAGAGGAGACTGTGTGAATCAGGCCTTCATGGTTGAATTGTTGCAAAGAAACCACTACTAAAGGACACCAATAAGAAGAAGAGACTTGCTTGGGCCAAGAAACATCAGCAATGGACATTAGACAGGTGGAAATCTGAGTCCAAATTGGCGATTTTTGGTGCGAACCGCCGTGTGAGACGCAGAGTAGGTGAACAGATGATATCTGCATGTGTGGTTCCCACCGTGAAGCATGGAGGAGGAGGTGTGATGGTGTCGGGTTGCTTTGCTGGTGACACTGTCAGTGATTTTTGTTAGAATTCAAGGCACACTTAACCAGCATGGCTACCACAGCATTCTGCAGTGATACCCATCCCATCTGGTTTGGGCTTAGTGGGACTATCATTTGTTTTTCAACAGGACAATGAGCCAACACACCTCCAGGCTGTGTAAGGGCTATTTGATCAAGAAGGAGAGTGATGGAGTGCTGCCAAGAAGGAGAGTGATGGAGTGTTGCATCAGATGACCTGGCCTCCACAATCACCTGACCTCAACCCAATTGAGATGGTTTGGGATGAGTTGGACTGCAGAGTAACGGAAAAGCAGCCAACAAGTGCTCAGCATATATGGGAACTCCTTCAAGACTGTTGGAAAAGCATTCCAGGTGAAGCTGGTTGGGAGAATGCCAATAGTGTGCAAAGCTGTCATCAAGTCAAAGAGTGGCTACCTTGAAGAATCTAAAATCTAAAATATATTTTGATTTGTTTAACACTTTTTTGGTTACTACATAATTCCATATGTGTTATTTCATAGTTTTGATCTCTTCACTATTATTCTAAAATGTAGAAAATAGAACAAATATAGAAAAACCCTTGAATGAGTAGGTGTGTCCAAACTTTTGACTGGTACTGTACAGCGGAGTGTGGATGAATCGCCTCTACGCTCCGTTCTATTGGCGAACGTGTAATCACTGGAGAATAAACGGGATGAGCTGAGTTCGAGACTATCCTATCAATGTGATCTGAAGAACTGAAATGTCCTATGTTTCTCAGAGTCGTGGCTGAACAAGGACATGGTGAATATAAATCTAGCTGTATTTTCTATACATCAGCAGGACAGAATGGGGAAGCTCAGGGGAGAAGGTGTGTCTCTTCGTGAACAACAACTGGTGCGCAATCTCAAATATTAAGGAAGTCTTGAGGTTCTGCTCTCCTGAGTTAGAATACCTCATGATAAGCTGTAGACCATACTATTTTTCGTAGCTGTCTATTTACCACCACAAATTGATGCTGGCACTCAACAAGCTGTATAGGACCAGAAAATGCTCACCCAGAGGTTGCGCTCCTAGTGGCAGGTGACTTTAAAGTAGGAAAACTGAAATCTGTTTTATCCTCATTTCTACCAGCATATCAGCTGTGCAACTACAGGTGAATCACACAGAGACACATACAAAGCTCTCCCTCCTCCATTTGGAAAATCTGACCATAACTCTATTCCTCCTGATTCCTGCTTACAAGTAAAACTCAAACAGGAAGTACCAGTGACGCTCTCAATACGGAAGTGGTCCGATGAAGCGGATGCTAAGCTACAAGACTGTTTTGCACAGACTGGAATATGTTCCAGGATTCATCCGATGGCATTGAGGAGTACACCACATCAGTCACCGGCTTAATTAGTAAGTGCATCGATGACATCATCCCTACAGTGACTGTACGTACATATCCCAACCAGAAGCCATGGATTACAGGAAACATCCGCATCGAGCTAAAGGCTAGAGCTGCCGCTTTCAACGAGCGGGACACTAATCAGGAAGCTTATAAGAAATCCCGCTATGCCCTCTGACGAACAATTGAACAGGCAAAGCATCAATACAAGACCAAGATTGAATCCTACTACACCGGCTCTGACACTTGTCGGTTGTGGCAGGGCTTGCAAACTATCATGGATTACATAGAGAAACCCAGCTGCAAGCTATCCAGTGACACGAGCCTACCAGACAAGCTATACTCAGCTTTGAGGCTAGACACACTGAACCATGCATGAGAGCACGAGCTGTTCTGGACGACTGTGTGATCACCGTCTCCGTAGCCAATGTGAGTAAGACCTTTAAACAGGTTAACATTCACAAGGCCACAGGTTGGATTACCACGATGCGTACTCAGAACATAGGCTGACCAGCTGGCAAGTGTCTTTACTGTCTTTACTGACATTTTCCATTTCTCCCTGACCGAGTCTGTAATACCAACATGTCTCAAGCAGACCACCATAGTGCCTGTGCCCACGAACACTAAGGTAACCTGTCTAAATGAAAACCGCCCTGTAGCACTC
>NC_042982.1:44992359-45109355 GCF_901001165.1 Salmo trutta | reverse complement strand
TGTAGCCTAGTGGTTAGAGTGTAGGGGCGGCAGTGTAGCCTAGTGGTTAGAGTGTAGGGGCGGCAGTGTAGCCTAGTGGTTAGAGTGTAGGGGCGGCAGTGTAGCCTAGTGGTTAGAGTGTAGGGACGGCAGTGTAGTCTAGTGGTTAGAGTGTAGGGACGGCAGTGTAGCCTAGTGGTTAGAGTGTAGGGACGGCAGTGTAGCCTAGTGGTTAGAGTGTAGGGGCGGCAGTGTAGCCTAGTGGTTAGAGTGTAGGCACGGCAGTGTAGCCTAGTGGTTAGAGTGTAGGGACGGCAGTGTAGCCTAGTGGTTAGAGTGTAGGGCGGCAGTGTAGCCTAGTGGTTAGAGTGTAGGGGCGGCAGTGTAGCCTAGTGGTTAGAGTGTAGGGGCGGCAGTGTAGCCTAGTGGTTAGAGTGTAGGGGCGGCAGTGTAGCCTAGTGGTTAGAGTGTAGGGACGGCAGTGTAGTCTAGTGGTTAGAGTGTAGGGGCGGCAGTGTAGCCTAGTGGTTAGAGTGTAGGGACGGCAGTGTAGCCTAGTGGTTAGAGTGTAGAGGAGGCAGTGTAGTCTAGTGGTTAGAGTGTAGGGGCGGCAGTGTAGTCTAGTGGTTAGAGTGTAGGGACGGCAGTGTAGTCTAGTGGTTAGAGTGTAGGGACGGCAGTGTAGTCTAGTGGTTAGAGTGTAGGGACGGCAGTGTAGCCTAGTGGTTAGAGTGTAGGGACGGCAGTGTAGCCTAGTGGTTAGAGTGTAGGGGCGGCAGTGTAGCCTAGTGGTTAGAGTGTAGCACGGCAGTGTAGCCTAGTGGTTAGAGTGTAGGGACGCAGTGTAGCCTAGTTGGTTAGAGGTAGGGGCGGCAGTGTAGCCTAGTGGTTAGAGTGTAGGGGCGGCAGTGTAGCCTAGTGGTTAGAGTGTAGGGGCGGCAGTGTAGCCTAGTGGTTAGAGTGTAGGGCGCAGTGTAGCCTAGTGGTTAGAGTGTAGGGACGGCAGTGTATCTAGTGGTTAGAGTGTAGGGGCGGCAGTGTAGCCTAGTGGTTAGAGTGTAGGGGCGGCAGTGTAGTCTAGTGGTTAGAGTGTAGAGGAGGCAGTGTAGTCTAGTGGTTAGAGTGTAGGGGCGGCAGTGTAGTCTAGTGGTTAGAGTGTAGGGACGGCAGTGTAGCCTAGTGGTTAGAGTGTAGGGACGGCAGTGTAGCCTAGTGGTTAGAGTGTAGGGGCGGCAGTGTAGTCTAGTGGTTAGAGTGTAGGGACGGCAGTGTAGCCTAGTGGTTAGAGTGTAGGGACGGCAGTGTAGCCTAGTGGTTAGAGTGTAGGGGCGGCAGTGTAGTCTAGTGGTTAGAGTGTAGGGACGGCAGTGTAGCCTAGTGGTTAGAGTGTAGGACGGCAGTGTAGCCTAGTGGTTAGAGTGTAGGGGCGGCAGTGTAGTCTAGTGGTTAGAGTGTAGGGACGGCAGTGTAGTCTAGTGGTTAGAGTGGAGGGGAGGCAGGTAGCCTAGTGGTTAGAGTGTAGGGACGGCAGTGTAGCCTAGTGGTTAGAGTGTAGGGACGGCAGTGTAGCCTAGTGGTTAGAGTGTAGGGACGGCAGTGTAGCCTAGTGGTTAGAGTGTAGGGACGGCAGTGTAGCCTAGTGGTTAGAGTGTAGGGGCGGCAGTGTAGCCTAGTGGTTTAGAGTGTAGGGACGGCAGTGTAGTCTAGTGTTAAGTGTAGGGGCGGCAGTGTAGTCTAGTGGTTAGAGTGTAGGACGGCAGTGTAGTCTAGTGGTTAGAGTGTAGGGACGGCAGTGTAGCCTAGTGGTTAGAGTGTAGGGACGGCAGTGTAGCCTAGTGGTTAGAGTGTAGGGACGGCAGTGTAGCCTAGTGGTTAGAGTGTAGGGGCGGCAGTGTAGCCTAGTGGTTAGAGTGTAGGGGCGGCAGTGTAGCCTAGTGATTAGAGTGTAGGGACGGCAGTGTAGTGTAGTGGTTAGAGTGTAGGACGGCAGTGTAGCCTAGTGGTTAGAGTGTAGGGACGGCAGTGTAGCCTAGTGGTTAGAGTGTAGGGGCGGCAGTGTAGCCTAGTGGTTAGAGTGTAGGGACGGCAGTGTAGTCTAGTGGTTAGAGTGTAGGGGCGGCAGTGTAGCCTAGTGGTTAGAGTGTAGGGACGGCAGTGTAGCCTAGTGGTTAGAGTGTAGGGGCGGCAGTGTAGTCTAGTGGTTAGAGTGTAGGGGCGGCAGTGTAGTCTAGTGGTTAGAGTGTAGGGGCGGCAGTGTAGCCTAGTGGTTAGAGTGTAGGGGCGGCAGTGTAGCCTAGTGGTTAGAGTGTAGGGGCGGCAGTGTAGCCTAGTGGTTAGAGTGTAGGGGCGGCAGTGTAGCCTAGTGGTTAGAGTGTAGGGACGGCAGTGTAGCCTAGTGGTTAGAGTGTAGGGGCGGCAGTGTAGCCTAGTGGTTAGAGTGTAGGGGCGGCAGTGTAGCCTAGTGGTTAGAGTGTAGGGGCGGCAGTGTAGCCTAGTGGTTAGAGTGTAGGGGCGGCAGTGTAGCCTAGTGGTTAGAGTGTAGGGACGGCAGTGTAGCCTAGTGGTTAGAGTGTAGGGGCGGCAGTTGTAGGCCTAGTGGTTAGAGTGTAGGGACGGGCAGTGTAGCCTATGGTTTAGATGGTAGGGGCGGCAGTGTAGCCTAGTGGTTAGAGTGTAGGACGGCAGTGTAGCCTAGTGGTTAGAGTGTAGGGGCGGCAGTGTAGCCTAGTGGTTAGAGTGTAGGGGCGGCAGTGTAGCCTAGTGGTTAGAGTGTAGGGGCGGCAGTGTAGCCTAGTGGTTAGAGTGTTGGACTAGTAACCGGAAGGTTGCAAGATCAAATCCCTGAGCTGACAAGGTAGAACTCTGCTGTTTTGCCCCTGAAAAAGGCAGATGTGAGCCATGACCAACCTTTTAAAGCACTTCATGGATACAGACTTGAGTGCTACGGGTCAGTAATAATTTAGGCAGGTTACCACTATGGTGGTCTGCTTAAAACATGTAGGTATTACAGACTCAGACAGGGAGAGGATGAAAATGTCAGTGAAGACACTTGCCAGTTGGTCACTTGCCAGCATGCTCTCAGTACACGTCCTGGTAATCCGTCTGGCCCTGCGGCCTGATGAATGTTGACCTGTTTAAAGGTCTTACATTGGCTGCGGAGACGGTGATCACACAGTCTTACAGAACTGCTGGCACTCTCATGCATGTTTCAGTGTTATTTGCCTCGAAGCGAGCATAGAGGTAGTTTAGCTCGTCTGGTAGGCTCGTGTCACTGGGCAGCTCTCGGCTGTGCTTCCCTTTGTAGTCTGTAATGGTTTGCAGGCTCTGCCACCTCCGATGAGCGTCAGAGACAGTGTAGTACAATTCGATCTTAGTCCTGTATCGATGCTTTGCCTGTTTGATGGTTCGTCGCAGGGCATAGTGGGATTTCTTATAAACTTACGGGTTAGAGTCCCGCTCCTTGAAAGCGGCAGCTCTGAGCCTTTACCTCTGTGGATGTTGCCTGTAATCCATGGCTACTGGTTGGGGTATGTATGAAAGGTCACTGTGGTGTGGACGTCATCGATGCACTTATTGATGAAGCCAATGACTGATGTGGTGTACTCATCAATGCCATAGGATGAATCCCGGAACATATTCCAGTCTGTGCAGCAAAACAGTCCTGTAGTTTAGCCTCTGCTTTATCTGGCCACTTTTTTATTGATCGAGTCACTGGTGCTTCCTGCTTTAATTTTTGCTTGTAAGCAGGAATCAGGAGGATAGAATTATGGTCAGATTTGCCAAATGGAGGGGAAGGGAGAGCTTTGTATGCGTCTCTGTGTGTGGAGTAAAGGTGGTCCAGAGTTTTTTTCCCCTCTGGTTGCACATTTAACATACTGATAGAAATTTGGTAAAACGGATTTAAGTTTCCCTCCGTTAAAGTCCCTGGCTACTAGGGGCGCCGCCTCTGGGTAAGCGTTTTCTTGTTTGCTTATGGCAGAATACAGCTCATTCAATGCGGTCTTAGTGCCAGCCTTAGTCTGTGGTGTTATGTAAACAGCTACAAAAATACAGATGAAAACTCTCGGTAGATAGTGTTGTCTACAGCTTATCATGAGATACTCTACCTCAGGCGAGCAATAGCTCAAGACTTCCTTAGATATAGTGCACCAGCTGTTATTTACGAAAATACATAGTCCGCCGCCCCTTGTCTTACCAGACGCCGCTGTTCTATCCTGCCGTTACAGCGTATAACCAGCCAGCTGGATGTTGATAGTGTCGTCATTCAGACGAAGCATAATATATTACAGTTTTGAATGTCCCCTTGGTAGTTTAATCTTCCGCGTAAGTCATCGATTTTATTCTCCAAAGATTTGCACGTTTGCTAGCAGAATGGAAGGAAAATGGAGGTTTATTTAATCGCCTACGAATTCTCAGAAGGCAGCCCGCCCTCTGGCCCCTTTTTCTCAGGCCTCCTCTTCACGCAAATCACGGGGATCTGGGCCTGTTCCCGAGAAAGCATTATATAATTTGTGTCGGGCTCGTTAAACTCGTTAAAGGAAAAAAAGGATTCTGTGAGTAATCTCAGTCCTGATGTCTAGAAGTTATTTTCGGTCATAAGAGACGGTAGCGGCAACATTATGTACAAAATAAGTTACAAAAAAGAAGTTACAAACAACGAAAATAAACAAATTTTAAAAAACAATCGGTTGGGGACACGTAAAACGTCAGCCTTCTTTTCCGACGACATTGATCATCCTTGATGTTTCTACAGTCCACTTGTGGTAAATTCAATTGATTGGACATGATTTGAAAAGGCACACACCTGTCTATATAAGGTCCCACAGTTGACAGTGCATGTCAGAGCAGAAATCAAGCCATGAGGTCAAAGGAATTGTCCGTAGAGTTCCGAGACAGGATTATGTCAAGATACAGATCTGGGGAAGGGTATCAAAACATTTCTGCAGCATTGAAGGTCCACAAGAACACAGTGGCCTCCATCATTCTTAAACGGAAGAAGTTTGGAACCACCAAGACTCTTCCTAGTGCTGGCCACCCAGCCAAACTGAGCAATCGGGGCAGAAGGGCCTTGGTCAGGGAGTTGACCAAGAACCCGATGGTCACTCTGACAAAGCTCCAGAGCTCCTCTGTGGAGGTAGGAGAACCTTCTAGAAGGACAACCATCTCTGCAGCACTCCACCAATCAGGTCTTTATGGTAGAGTGGCCAGACGGAAGCCACTCCTCAGTAAAAGGCACATGACAGCCCGCTTGGAGTTTCCCAAAAGGCACCTAAAGAACACTCAGACCATAAGAAACAAGATTATCTGGTCTGATGAAACCAAGACTGAACTCTTTAGCCTGAATGCTAAGCATCCCGTCTGGAAGAAACCTGGCACCATCCCTATGGTGAAGCATGGTGGTGGCAGCATCATGCTGTAGGGATGTTTTTCAGCGACAGGGACTGGGAAACTAGTCAGGATCGAGGGAAAGATGAACGGAGCAAATACAGAGAGATCCGTGATGAAAACCTGCTCCAGAGATCTCAGGACCTAAGACTGGGGCGAAGGTTCACCTTCCAACAGGACAATGACCCAAAGCACACAACCAAGACAACGCAGGAGTGGCTTCGGGACAAGTCTCTGAATGTGCTTGAGTGGTCCAGCCAGAGCCCGGACTTGAACCCGATCAAACATCTCTGGAGAGACCTGAAAATAACTGTGCAGCGACGTTTCCACATCCAACCTGACAGAGCTTGAGAGGATCTGCAGAGAAGAATGGGAAAAACTCCCCAAATGCAGGTGTGCCAAGCTTGTAGTGTCATACCCAAGAATACTCAATGCTGTAATCGCTGGCAAAGGTGCTTCAACAAAGTACTGAGTAAAGGGTCTGAATACTTATTTAAATGTTATATTTCAGGTTTTTATTTTTAATACATTTGCTAAAACTTCTAAAAATCAGTTTTTGCTTTGTCATTATAGGGTATTGTGATGTCATTATAGGGTATTGTGATGTCATTATGGGATATTGTGATGTCATTATGGGGTATTGTGTGTAGATTGATGAGTGGGGGGAAACAATGTAATCCATTTTGGAATAAGACTGTAACGTAACAAAATTTGGAAAAAGCCAAGGGCTCAGAATACTTTCCTGAATGCACTTGTATACAGGGAAAGGGATACCTAGTCAGTTGCACAACTGAATGCATTCAACTGAAATGTGTCTTCCGCATTTAACCCAACCCCTCTGAACCAGAGAGGTGCAGGGGGCTGCCTTAATTGATGTCCATGTCATCTGCTCCTTCCCTGGCGCTTGAGGGCGCCAGGCTACCCATCATCATACACAGCTGTTACCTTCATTACGCGCAGCTGTGCTCATTTGACCTGGACTCCCTCACTGTTGATTGCCCCTGTGTATATACTGTTCCTGTGTTGTTCCCTGTATGTCTGTTCCTCTGTGTTGTTCCCTGTATGTCTGTTCCTCTGTGTTGTTCCCTGTATGTCTGTTCCTCTGTGTTGTTCCCTGTATGTCTCCTCCTCTGTGTTGTTCCCTGTATGTCTGTTCCTCTGTGTTGTTCCCTGTACGTCTGTTCCTCTGTGTTGTTCCCTGTATGTCTCCTCCTCTGTGTTGTTCCCTGTATGTCTGTTCCTCTGTGTTGTTCCCTGTATGTCAGCTCCTCTGTGTTGTTCCCTGTATGTCACCTCCTCTGTGTTGTTCCCTGTAGTAGTGTTTGTCGTGTCGTGTTTATGTCCAGATGCTGTTTCTGTTCCATGTCCGTCTGTATTAAATGGTTGATTCCCTGTACCTGCTACTCATCTCCTGCGTTGGGCCGCACAATTACAAACTTCAGCTAACTTTAGCAACGCTAGCTACAAATCTATGTAAAGTAAAATCAAACCAAATATGAGTTGATTTCAGGTGATCTGGACAGTATTTTTTTTAATGGTCATGTCACGTCCTGACCCTTGTAAGAGGTCATTTTTCCATAGTAGAGTGGTCAGGGCGTGACAGGGGGGTGTTTTTTTGGTTGTGTTTTTGGGGTTTCTGTTTCATTGTGGGGGTTTCTAGATTTCTATTTCTATGTTTTCCTTTTCTATGCGTTGGCCAGGTATGGTTTCCAATCAGAGGCAGCTGTCTTTCGTTGTCTCTGATTGGAAACCATACTTAGGTAGCCTGTTTTCCATGTGTGGGTTGTTAATTTTTTGAGTAATGTTTGCCTGCTCTGCGTTACGGCTTTTGTTGTTTTTGTTATTTAAAGTGTTTGGTGTCTTTGCATTTTAGTTTCACGATGAATAAAAAGATGTGGAACTACGATCACGCTGGGTTTCGGTCCGATCCGTCAGAAAGCCGTGACAGAACAACCCACCAAAACAGGACCAAGCAGCGTTGGAGGAAGTATCTGGAGTCACGGACGTGGGAGGAGGAAATCCTGAATGGGAAAGGACCCTGGAGCCAGGCTGGGGAGTATCGTCGCCCGAGGGAGGAAATAGAAGAAGCAAAGAGGGAGCGACGATACTATGAGGCGCTTTATCCTCCAAAAGGCAAGGTGGAGAGGCAGCCCCAAAAATTGTTTTTTTTTTGGGGGGGGGGGGGCATACGGGGAGTTTGTCGATGTCAGGGGGGAGCCCTGATCTAACTTCCCGGGCTTATCGGAGAGAGCCGTGGAGCAGACCGGAGCCAGTCAGGGAGTCAAGCGCAGAGCTCGACGCAAATCCCGGAGCGAGGTACTGGGGGAAAGGGCACTGCGGAGCGGGCGTGCTGAGGAGCGAGCAATGGGTTATGGTGTGATGCGCACTATATCGCCCATACGCACCCACAGCCCGGTGCGGTCGGTGCAAGCTCCTCACCGGTGTAGGGCGAAGATGGTCATTGAGCCAGGAAGGAGTAGGCCTGCTCAGCATGCCCGGTCTCCAGTTCGCCTCCATCGTCCGGTACGTCCTGTGCCTCCTTCCCTGCACTCGCCCTGAGGTGCGTGCTACCAGTCTGGCGCCACCTAGGCCAGTTCCACGCATCAGACCTCCCCAGCCCGGAGCCTCCAGCAACGCTCCCCAGACCGGAGCCTCCAGCGACGCTCCCCAGTCCGGAGCCTCCAGCGACGCTCCCCAGTCCGGAGCCTCCAGCGACGCTCCCCAGTCCGGAGCCTCCAGCGACGCTCCCCAGTCCGGAGCCTCCAGCGACTCTCCCCAGTCCAGAGCCTCCAGCGACGCTCCCCAGTCCAGAGCCTCCAGCGACTCTCCCCAGTCCAGAGCCTCCAGCGACTCTCCCCAGTCCAGAGCCTCCAGCGACGCTCCCCAGTCCAGAGCCTCCAGCGACTCTCCCCAGTCCGGAGCCTCCAGCGACGCTCCCCAGCCCGGAGCCTCCAGCGACGCTCCCCAGACCGGAGCCTCCAGCGACTCTCCCCAGACCGGAGCCTCCAGCGACGCTCCCCAGTCCAGAGCCTCCAGCGACGCTCCCCAGTCCAGAGCCTCCAGTGACGGTCCCCAGCGACGCTCCCCAGTCCAGAGCCTCCAGCGACTCTCCCAGCGACGGTCCCCAGCGACGCTCCCCAGTCCAGAGCCTCCAGCGGCTCTCCCCAGACCGGAGCCTCCAGCGACGCTCCCCAGACCGGAGCCTCCAGCGACGCTCCCCAGTCCAGAGCCTCCAGCGACGCTCCCCAGTCCAGAGCCTCCAGCGACAGTCCCCAGCGACGCTCCCCAGTCCAGAGCCTCCAGCGACTCTCCCCAGTCCAGAGCCTCCAGCGACGCTCCCCAGTCCAGAGCCTCCAGCGACGCTCCCCAGTCCGGAGCCTCCAGCGACTCTCCCCAGTCCGGAGCCTCCAGCGACGCTCCCCATGCCGGAGCCTCCAGCGACGCTCCCCAGTCCGGAGCCTCCTGCGACTCTCCCCAGTCCGGAGCCTCCAGCGACGCTCCCCATGCCGGAGCCTCCAGCGACGCTCCCCAGTCCGGAGCCTCCTGCGACGCTCCCCAGTCCGGAGCCTCCTGCGACTCTCCCCAGTCCGGAGCCTCCAGCGACGCTCCCCATGCCGGAGCCTCCAGCGACGCTCCCCATGCCGGAGCCTCCAGCGACGCTCCCCAGTCCGGAGCCTCCTGCGACTCTCCCCAGTCCGGAGCCTCCTGCGACTCTCCCCAGTCCGGAGCCTCCTGCCCCTGGCACTTCCATAGATTTTTAAGCTAGCGGTGGCTAAAGTTAGTTAAAGTTTGTGGTGGCTGTTTTAAAAGAAAACTGAACCATGAATTACAGTTTCTCCTGCCCCATTGACTAGAACCATCTAACATTAAGTTGTAAAATAGTGAGCGACTCCTCCTTTTTAAATTATTATTAAAATGACCATTTGCAATAATGGATGAGTCAGAAACACGAGTCATGTTTAGTGTGATTATTTAATGTAATACAGGATAGCCTTAGGTATTATTTTGTACACATAAAAGAAAAAAAACATTCATATCCAAATAAAATGTAACATCCTTATGCTTCTCAACTGTATTCTATTGAAGTATTTTAACTGTGTTTTACTCCCTCTAGGGTCTCTAGACCATAGAAGAAAAAGTACGAGACAGAAACATGGGTAAACACAGTTTGACCAAGTTACTCGGTACTATAGCAGTCAAAAGACAACAATACCAGCTAGATTAACATTAGTTTTTATCAAATAATGTTCAGGAGGAGAGAAAAACAAAACAAAGTATATATTACCGGTAATATAAAAGCAAAGTGCTAAGTTAAAATACAGGCGTACAACATAAACATATTAAAACTACATTATCAATATACAGCAGATTATGATGCTGTGTAACAACAGTACACCATGGCAATCAGGTCTATAAAATAAAGCTAGAAGACACTCAAATATATGGCAGGAGCTGTAAGATAAAAAAACACCAAAAGCATAAGAATATGGAATACAGTACAAATTATCCTGAAATCCAGACCTGTTTTATGCCAACATTACCACATTGCACATGGAGTGGAATGTTAGCACAAACAGACTGGTACCCAGGCTACAAATAATTCTGTTTACAAAACTAAAAATTGAAAACATTTTTTGCTTTCAAAGAAAAATGTGGTAATATAGAATGCACGACACTTTCAAATCATCGCAAGCATTGGGAAAGTGAACACTACAGATGTAGTCTCTTAATTTGATCACTCTTTTGTTGCTGAGAATTTATCTGCAAAGCAGGAAATGCAAACGTGTAGTGTTTTTTGAGTTTTAAAAAGGCTTCTAAAGTTTGTCATTTCCACTTTGAAATTTCAGATTCGAGTTGCCCTAATGAAAAATATATCAACCCCCAACAAAAAAAATGTCATTAATTATAATCCACATAATAATTCACATTTCCTGTTATAGTTAACATGACGTGATTGGTCACTCTAAAAATCACAATAGCTCACATGAGATGTCATGGATACATCTTAATATTAGAGTACTTTTGATGTCTGGAAACAGCTGACACTCATTTAAATCTAACAAATGTATTTAGAAACAGCAGATTGCCCCTTTTTAATTTTTTTTTTTTTTAAATCAACCGCAAAGAAAACAAATACATTTTGAACTTAATGTTGAAGTGAACTTAGTGTTTTAACACTTTGAAAAGTTGAAATATATTTTCCGTGCAGCTAACTAGATACAGACTAAAGGCTATGGATTAACTGAATAGTTAATGTGGTACATTATTAAATGCATTATCAAGTAACAATGCATTCATCAAATAAAATAATACAATTGGCGATACAGAATTCTGTTTAACTTAAGAATAAATATAATCTATTCTTGAGTACGGGTTTGATTTCATATTAGACAACATGAAAATGTTAAAATAAATGTAGCAGCAGGTAAAAAATGGTGAGAATCTATTTTAAAATGAAAAAAATATAGATTCACAGTTCCATTGTAATAACATGTGCAAACAATCAGACAAATACATTAAGGGAATTGTTACGTTTAGTCATAGACACTGGTCCATTATCTGAAATGAACATCATCATTCATGAACACTGGTCCATTATCTGAAATGAACAACATCACTCATGGACAAAGCAGACAAAAACAATACTTCAGCTGCATCCCTATTCTCTATATATAGTGCACTACTTTTGACCAGAAGCCCATAGGGGCTCATAGGGCTCTGGTCAAAGGTAGAGCACTGACTATATAGAGAATAGCATAGGATACATACCGACTGCTTTCTTTACCATGCAGCGCTGCATTGCAATCAGGCGTGTCAAACTACATACACCAATAGAAACTTGAGTTAATTGAGCCGAGAGACAAAATTACATGTGCAATGAATTTTATAATAATGATAAAGTTTGAAATGAGTTCAATCATACTGGGTATATGCTACTAAGAAGGAATTTGAATTTTTATTATGAGCTCTCGGACATGAAGTGTACTGATGAGGTATAAACACGAAACCCTTATTGATCACTTCTGGTAAATTGGGCTTTTCGTTTCTTTCAATACTGTAAAAAAAAAATTAAAAATGGCACCAATCAATTACTCAATAACCAATAGGTCAACTGAGGAAGCCTAAATCGAAAGGGTATGTAATATCTATATATTAAAGTTGTGCATTGTATAGGTAGGCCACAATAACTAACTAACAAACAATTTAATGTAAGCATGCATCAAAATGTAAATGCATAAGTGTTTGAATTGTATTTTTTTTTTTGTTAAGTGGTTTCCCATTGCCACACAGCACACACATGTATCTATTCAAATCTTATTTATGATCATTTGTTGACAAATTAAAAATAAAAAAAACTTGAATTGGGCTGTACATGTCCTGTTTGTGAGGAAATAATTGTGGTGCTTTTGAAATCAGGTAACACTGCTGGTGACTTCTCCTGGGTTTTCATTTTAATCTACCCCCACCAACCCACAGGAAGGAGGCACAACCATCTTTTCTTTCCCCCCCGTTGAATGAATGAATGGTGTATGAATACATTTTACTCCTTGAACCTTTGTAAACCTCCCAATAACTCACATCATCTTGCAACAAGGCTCTATAGTACAGTATGTTTCAATCCCGTTGCACCAGGGATACAAAGCGATGTACTCCCATCTAGTGGCAGCGACTTGTATTGCATCCTCTGAAACATATTTCTATTCCCGTGAGGATAAAACAACAAAGAAGGTGATTGGTACAGATCATACTCTTGTTCTGTTGAAGGTATTAAAAAAAATTAAAAAAGGCATGATGGAGGATACTCAAAAAAAAGACTGACATGTGGCACCATGGAGTCTGGACTGGAACAAACAAACAAGAGACATCCTGCCAACTCCATTCCACTGTGTTAGGTCTACGTTGTAGTGTACTCAGCACAGCTGCATGGCCATAATACAGCTCAGGGTCGCGTTCAATAGGCATTAAACCTGGAAGAAAACGTCCCAAAACAGAGGGTAACCGGAAGGTTACTGAGCTAAATCTGTCCGATAAGAACCCCTCGCCCCGCCCCGCCGTTGGTGTTGTTCCCTTATGAACAGGAATGAACACGACCCAACACTCTTAGAATCTGAACTAGTTAGTGCTGCAGCAGCCCAGGTAGCTGATGGTTTTTCCCTCTCCTGGCATAGCGTTAGCCGTGTCATTGTTGTCCAGCGTGTTCTGTTTGGCATCGCGGATCAACTCGCAGGCCAGATCCAGAAAGAGCTTCTCCACATTATCAGACTCCTTAGCTGATGTCTCCAGATAAAGCATGCTCTGGGAGTTCGCAAACTCTTCAGCTCTCTGCCTCAGGACTTCCCTCTTCTCCGCTAGGTCGATCTTATTGCCTGGAGGGTGAACCAAAAAAAGAAAAAAAGGGAAATGACATTGAATGAAATACGCTGGAAGAGAATGGACATGTTTCCCTTTAATATTGACCGTCAGCCATAGTGTCTAGTGAATAGGCTGATTTTTACAGTGTGAGTTTAACCTCTCATCACTGACATTAAGCATCAACGACACTGTTGATCTTTTTCACAAGTTGTGTTCTTTGCCAACAACAACAACAACAAAAAACGACATTCCAAAAAGGGAGTTATCTAAATATTTTCAATAGCAGATAGAATGGAAAGCGTCAAATTTTTATATATATATATATTTTTTTAACTTTTATTTAACTAGGCAAGTCAGATAAGAACAAATTCTTATTTTACAATGACGTCCTATCCCGGCTAAACCTTCCCCTAACCTGGACGACGCTGGGACAAATTGTGCGCCACCCTGTGTGACTCCCGATCACGGCCGGTTGTGATACAGCCCGGGGTCCAATAACAACATACATATTATACATTTTCTATGAAGCTTTTTCACTCTTGATAAAATCCCTTCCCAAATTCTAGAGTGGAGGCATGGTAACCTAACCCCGTGGAACAATTGCATCTAATATTAGTTTGTTGTACATTGTCTGATAAAAGTACAGAAATTAGTTACCGGTAAGTATATCTTTAGGACATCTGACCCTACCCTGATAAGCCAATAGCACATTTCAAGATGCCATCTACTTTAAATACCCGAATAACTTTTTGATTTCCTACATTGAGCTAGTCATTGGACTGATGACCATAGCTTTTGTATGGGGCTTTTGTAAAGGCTTGACCTTTAACCAGAGGGATATTGACATCAATGTGATGTAATGTGACGCACTGCTATTGGTCCACACTGAGTTCTGGTCAAACATAGTGCAACTTTCTAAACAATAGGATGTAATTTAGGACGCACGTTACTACAGTATGTGAACGCTAATCTCACCGACTAAAATAGTGACCACGGTGGTGTTGGCATACTGCTCAATCTCCCTCAGCCATTCTGGAAGGCACCGGAAGGAGTCCTCACACGTGATGTCATAGGTGAGGATGAGGGCGTTGGCACTCCGGTAGTAACTCTGGGTGATGGAACGGAAACGCTCCTGGCCTGCTGTGTCCCAGATCTGCAGCTGGAGGAAAATATAAAAGTGTTCAAATCACATTATCACAGCTCTTTGTCCAGAGCTCCTTAGTCTGGGCATTCATTTAACTAATTCATTAGATTCCTTTACAGCAGGGATCATCAACTAGATTCCTTTACAGCAGGGATCATCAACTAGATTCCTTTACAGCAGGGATCATCAACTAGATTCCTTTACAGCAGGGATCATCAACTAGATTCCTTTACAGCAGGGATCATCAACTAGATTCCTTTACAGCAGGGATCATGAACTAGATTCCTTTACAGCAGGGATCATCAACTAGATTCCTTTACAGCAGGGATCATCAACTAGATTCCTTTACAGCAGGGATCATCAATTAGATTCCTTTACAGCAGGGATCATCAACTAGATTCCTTTACAGCAGGGATCATCAACTAGATTCCTTTACAGCAGGGATCATCAACTAGATTCCTTTACAGCAGGGATCATCAACTAGATTCCTTTACAGCAGGGATCATCAACTAGATTCCTTTACAGCAGGGATCATCAATTAGATTCCTTTACAGCAGGGATCATCAATTAGATTCCTTTACAGCAGGGATCATCAACTAGATTCCTTTACAGCAGGGATCATCAACTAGATTCCTTTACAGCAGGGATCATCAACTAGATTCCTTTACAGCAGGGATCATCAACTAGATTCCTTTACAGCAGGGATCATCAATTAGATTCCTTTACAGCAGGGATCATCAACGAGATTCCTTTACAGCAGGGATCATCAATTAGATTCCTTTACAGCATGGATCATCAATTAGATTCCTTTACAGCAGGGATCATCAACTAGATTCCTTTACAGCAGGGATCATCAACTAGATTCCTTTACAGCAGGGATCATCAATTAGATTCCTTTACAGCAGGGATCATCAATTAGATTCCTTTACAGCAGGGATCATCAATTAGATTCCTTTACAGCAGGGATCATCAATTAGATTCCTTTACAGCAGGGATCATCAATTAGATTCCTTTACAGCAGGGATCATCAACTAGAATTTTTTCTTGTGTGGATGGTCAGAGGGTCATAACATAATTACAAATAAATGTATAGACTGCAAATTGACCGCAAGAAGCCCGAAACAGATACAACATTTGACTAAAACATGACAATCCATTTGTATACGATCACACATATCTCTCTAATCTGCATGAGAATACTTTGAAACAGTTTTCCAAAATGAAAATCACTTGGAGCCGAGTTGCGGGTCAAATTCAGCCCATGGGACTCCAGTTGGGAAACCCTGCTTTATAGAACTCTAAAGTAATTGTACATGAAGTGTGATTGACAGACCTTTACTTTTTCCCCTTTGATCTCCACAGTCTTGATCATGAAGTCAACTCCTATGGTAGCCCCTTGTCCAGGCGGGAAAAGGCCCTGGGAAATGGACCGAAAAATTACAGAATTTAAAATAATTTGTTTTTTTTTCGCAAACTCATTGATGAGACTGATGTACGATTACGACACTAACCTGAATGAACCATCTGACCAGGCAGGTTTGATGTATAATTATGATAATAACCTGTGTGAAGGGTCGGACTAGGCAGGTTTGATGTACACTGCTCAAATAAATAAAGGGAACACTTAAACAACACATCCTAGATCTGAATGAATGAAATAATGAAATAATCTTATTAAATACTTTTTTCTTTACATAGTTGAATGTGCTGACAACAAAATCACACAAAAATAATCAATGGAAATCCAATTTATCAACCCATGGAGGTCTGGACTTGGAGTCACACAAAATTAAAGTGGAAAACCACACTACAGGCTGATCCAACTTTGATGTAATGTCCTTAAAACAAGTCAAAATGAGGCTCAGTAGTGTGTGTGGCCTCCACGTGCCTGTATGACCTCCCTACAACGCCTGGGCATGCTCCTGATGAGGTGGCGGATGGTCTCCTGAGGGATCTCCTCCCAGACCTGGACTAAAGCATCCGCCAACTCCTGGACAGTCTGTGGTGCAACGTGGCGTTGGTGGATGGAGTGAGACATGATGTCGGGCGGGCCAGTCCATAGCATCAATGCCTTCCTCTTGCAGGAACTGCTGACACACTCCAGACACATGAGGTCTAGCATTGTCTTGCATTAGGAGGAACCCAGGGCCAACCGCACCAGCATATGGTCTCACAAGGGGTCTGAGGATCTCATCTCGGTACCTAATGGCAGTCAGGCTACCTCTGGCGAGCACATGGAGGGCTGTGCGGCCCCCCAAAGAAATGCCACCCCACACCATGACTGACCCACCGCCAAACCGGTCATGCTGGAGGATGTTGCAGGCAGCAGAACGTTCTCCACGGCGTCTCCAGACTCTGTCACGTCTGTCACATGTGCTCAGTGTGAACCCGCTTTCATCTGTGAAGAGCACAGGGCGCCAGTGGCGAACTTGCCAATCTTGGTGTTCTCTGGCAAATGCCAAACGTCCTGCACGGTGTTGGGCTGTAAGCACAACCCCCACCTGTGGACGTCGGGCCCTCATACCACCCTCATGGAGTCTGTTTCTGACCGTTTGAGCAGACACATGCACATTTGTGGCCTGCTGGTCATTTTGCAGGGCTCTGGCAGTGCTCCTCCTGCTCCTCCTTGCACAAAGGCGGAGGTAGCGGTCCTGCTGCTGGGTTGTTGCCCTCCTACGGCCTCCTCCATGTCTCCTGATGTACTGGCCTGTCTCCTGGTAGCGCCTCCATGCTCTGGACACTACGCTGACAGACACAGCAAACCTTCTTGCCACAGCTCGCATTCATGTGCCATCCTGGATGAGCTGCACTACCTGAGCCACTTGTGTGGGTTGTAGACTCCGTCTCATGCTACCACTAGAGTGAAAGCACCGCCAGCATTCAAAAGTGACCAAAACATCAGCCAGGAAGCATAGGAACTGAGAAGTGGTCTGTGGTCTCCACCTGCAGAACCACTCCTTTATTGGGGGTGTCTTGCTAATTGCCTATAATTTCCACCTGTTGTCTATTCCATTTGCACAACAGCATGTGACATTTATTGTCAATCAGTGTTGCTTCCTAAGTGGACAGTTTGATTTCACAGAAGTGTGATTGACTTGAAGTTACATTGTGTTGTTTAAGTGTTCCCTTTATTTTTTTGAGCAGTGTATAATTATGATAATAACCTGAGAGAAGGGTCGGACTAGGCAGGTTCAAATCAAATCAAACCAAATTGTATTGGTCACATACACATGGTTAGCAGATGTTAATGCGAGTGTAGCGAAATGCTTGTGCTTCTAGTTTCGACCGTGCAGTAATATCTAGCAAGTAATCTAACAATTTCACAACAACTACCTTATACACAAGTGTAAAGGAATGAATGAGAATATGTACATATAAATATATGGATGAGCGATGGCCGTGCGGCATAGGCAAGATGCAGTAGATGGTATAGAGTACAGTATATACATATGTGATGAGTAATGTAGGGCATGTAAACATTATATAAAGTGGCATTGTTTAGAGTGACTAGTGATACATTACATCAAGATGGCAAGATGCAGTAGATGGTATAGAGTACAGTATATACATATGAGATGAGTAATGTAGGGCATGTAAACATTATATAAAGTGGCATTGTTTAGAGTGACTAGTGATACATTACATCAAGATGGCAAGATGCAGTAGATGGTATAGAGTACAGTATATACATATGAGATGAGTAATGTAGGGTATGTAATCATTATATAAAGTGGCATTGTTTAAAGTGACTAGTGATACATTACATCAAGATGGCAAGATGCAGTAGATGGTATAGAGTACAGTATAGACATATGAGAAGGTTTGATGTACGATTACGATACTAACCTGAGTGAAGCGTCGAACTAGGCAGGTTTTCCCAACACCAGCATTTCCTATTAGTACAATTTTGAACAGGTAGTCATAATCTTCCATGCTCATCCTAAACTGTTGAGAGAGAGAGAGAAAGGGTGCGGGAGAGAGAAAGAGAGAGAGAGAGAGAGAGAGAGAAAGCGAGAGAGAGAGAAAGAGAGAGGAAGAGAGAGAGAGAAAGAGAGAGAGAGAGAGAGAGAGAGAGAGAGAGAGAGAGAGAGAGAGAGAGAGAGAGAGAGAGAAATAAAGGGGGGGAGAGAGAGAGTGAGAGAAAGAGAGACAGAGAGAGAAATAAAGGGTGGGGGAGAGAGAGTGAGAAAGAGAGAGAAAGAAATCAATGGATTGAATAACAGAATATTCTAGGTCATTCTGCAGAGGTAAACAACAACATGTGTGGACGACCTAATACAAATACTGACCTTGCATAAAAATTATTCTTTATAAACCTCCTGTATAACGTACTGTTTTTCTACACTGCCTCTTCCTACTGTTTCCTTGAGCATAGTTTAGATAACGTCACCGATATTTTGCATAGCATAAGCGCACAATACGGAATTTAAGTAAAGGTCTATTCCCCCCCCAAAAAAGAGGCGTTGAGTAGTTCTGCATTTCATCAACAGCGGCAATAGCTGCTCTTGAAGCTTTCGAGATTCTACAAAGTGAAAGAAAACAACTGTTGACATTTAACCAGCATCTGACAGTAAGTGTTGAGTTCGAAATGCTGCCTTTTATGCATCACATCAAAAGAACCATTGTGTTTCCCTGAAGCACATTCAGTGTTTTTCCTCTTGAAGGATCCAAGATGTTGCTATGGCAGAGCCTAGTGTGCATGTGTCTTTATGGACTGGTTGCCAGGGGCTAATGGTGTGATGCTGGGAAGACTGCAAGGAGAAGTCCGCACACAGAGAGAGAGAGAGAGAGAGAGAGAGAGAGAGAGAGAGAGAGAGAGAGAGAGAGCGAGAGAGAGAGAGAGCGCGAGAGAGAGAGAGAGAAGAGAGAGAGAGAGAGAGAAAAGAGAGAGAGAAGAGAGAGAGAAGAGAGAGAGAGAGAGAAAGAGGAGAGAAGAGAGAGAGAGAGGGAGAGAGAGAAGAGAGAGAGAGAGAGAGAGAGAGGGAGAGAGAGAGAGAGAGAAAAGAGAGAGAGAAGAGAGAGAGAAGAGAGAGAACAACCCCTTTAGCTAGCCACTAGTTACTATCAAATTACAGCCTCGTAACATATGCATTGGAAATAACACGCTATATTTTATCCTAATACTGTAATAGCTAGCTATGTATTAAATATCATACAGTGGTTTCTGCTTTGAAGTAGGCCTATCATGTGGCATGCAAACCTGGAAAAGAAAAGAGAAATTGCATGATGCGGCTAGATTTAAGTGATGGCTTAGCTACTTTCACGGGTTTCAACTGTAATCTCACTAACGTTAGCAAGTTTACTGACACGTATCCAATGATACCAAACAAAATGTATTGGCCGTCCGTAATCAGAAAGAAAGAGCTCTGGCTTAGGCCCCCAGTCCCCCACCCAATTCATAATTACATGAAAAAAATATTTTTTTTCCTACTTTCATTGTTCTATTCTACCTGCCTATAATATTTCGATATTACTAACACTTGATTACAAAAAAACAATCCAATCAGTATTCGGCAAACAAAGACTAAGGGTTACTATTTCTCTTAGAATAACAAGACTATAATATTTTCCAGGGAGGGTTTGCATCAGTAGCTAGCTGCAGTATATGTTAACTGGCTGGGTGCATTGATTTAGCCACCTAGCTAGATGGTTAGCAACCTCTCTTGTTTAGCTTATCAACTTATCGCTCAACTAAACGAACTATTTTTTATTTATTTTTATGCAGCTTTTGTAGTTGTTATCTAGTAGCTACAAACTAAGATCCCATCTCAAAATGCAAACAAGCTAGCTAACTACCTAGCATAGCAAGCGATGGTTTCCCCCTCACAGAAAACAGCTAACGTACGTCCGCTAGCTTTTAGCTAGGTACCTAGCTAGCTCAGTCGCTAGCAAAGATGCTTATTGTGTCAATTGGCTAGCTAAATAATCCTGCCATTTAAAATACTAACTACACTTACCAAAAACGTGGGGATATTCCCCCGACTTCAAAGTATTTCGATATGCATTCAGTCTGCTCAGCAAAATCGGCAACAGGGTTTTTTTCACCAACAGTGTTGTTCACTCAGCCTCAGCAACAGCAGCGGGCTTTCCACTAGTTACCACAGCCACACATTCTAAATGGGGAATATCATTCAAATGTGTTACAAACTAAAATGTGCTTCATTTAAGGTTAGGGTTAAGCATAAGGTTATCGTCGTGATTAAAGTTAGATTTAAAAATCACATTTTTTTATATATTACATGAACAGTAGTCTCTTGGCTACTATGGTATGCACTGTTTATTGCGTATTTGTTTCCTGACCAGCCATTGAACTAATACACAAAGTACAGTAGGGATATGATGATGATGAAGTAGTGGTAGGGAGTCATCAACCAGGGTTATTACTACATCATTACAGAATGAACACGGCTGTTCATTGATTATTTATTGCCATTAGCATCTATCGATTTATCCTGCTACTGGTCACTATTACTCCCCCACACATACCCTCCTACTGTTTATTATCTATCCTGTTGTTGCCTAGTGAATTTACCCCTACCTTTATGTACATATCTACCTCAATGACATTTACATTTTAGTCATTTAGAAAACACTCTTATCCAGAGCGACTTACAGTTGGTGCATTCATCTTAAGATAACTACAGTAGGTGAAACAACCGCATAACACAGGCATAGTAATTACATTTTTCCTTAATAAAAGTAGCTATCAGCGAGGTCTGAGCTATTAAAGTCAAGTTTAAGTGTTAGTTCACGAGGTGATGGGGGGATACTATGGGATGATTTAAGATACCCCTTGAAGAGGTAGGGTTTCAGATGTTTTCAAAAGATGGGCAAGGACTCTGCTGTCCTAGCTTCAGGGGGAAGCTGCTTCCACCATGGGGGTGCCAGGACAGAGAAGAGCTTGGACTGGGCTGAGGGTGGGAGTGCCATGGGAAGGTTTAACAAGAGGCGAGCTGCAGTGTTGCAGGGGTTTGATGACACAAGCAGGGAGCCCAGCCAACAGCGAGTTGCAGTAGTCCAAACGGGAAATGACAAGCGCCACTTCCTGTGTGAGGTAGGGTCGTACTCTACGGATGTTGTAGAGCATGAACCTGCAGGAGTGAGTCACTGCTTTGATGTTTATAGAGGACAACAGGGTGTTGAACAGGGTCACGCCAAGGTTCTTTGCACTCTGGGAGGGGGACGCCATGGAGTTGTCAACCGTGATGGAGAGGTCTTGGAGCGGGCAGGCCTTCCCCCGGGGAGGAAGAGCATCTCTATCTTGTCGAGGTTGAGCTTGAGGTGGTGGGCTGACATCCCATCTGAGATATCTACAAGGTATGCAGAGATGTGTGTCGCCACCTAGGTGTCAGAAGGGGGAAGGAGAAAAGTACAGTGCATTCAGAAAGTATTCAGACCACTTCACTTTTTCCACATTTTTTTTTACTTTACAGCCTCCTCGTCTGCCACCACCATGCTTCACCATAGGGATGCTGCCAGGTTTCCTCAAGACGTGACGCTTGGCATTCAGGCCAAAGAGTTGATTTCATCAGACCAGGGAATCTTGTTGCTTATGAGAGTCTTTAGGTGCCTTTTGAAAATCTCCAAGCGGGTTGTCAGGTGCCTTTTACTGAGGAGTGGCTTTCATCTGGCCACTCTACCTTGAAGGCCTGATTGGTGGAGTGCTGCAGAGAGGGTTGTCCTTCTGGAAGGTTCTCCCATCTCCACAGAGGAACTCTGGAGCTCTGTCAGAGTGACCATTGGGTTCTTGGTCACCTCCCTGACCAAGGCCCTTCACCCCAGATTGCTCAGTTTGGCCGGGCGGCCAGCTCTAGGAAGCATCTTGCTGGTGCCAAACTTCTTCCATTTAAGAATGATGGAGGCCACTGTGCATTTGGGGACCTTCAATGCTGCAGACATTTTTGGTACCCTTCCCCAGATCTGTGCCTTGACACAATCCTGTCTCCGCGCTCTACAAACACTTCCTTCGACCTTGTGGCTTGGTTTTTGCTCTGACATGCACTGTCAACTGTGGGACCTTATATAGACAGGTGTGTGCCTTTCCAAATCATGTCCAATCAATTGAATTTACCACAGGGGGACTCCAGTCAAGTTGTAGAAACATCTCAAGGATGATCAATGGAAACAAGATGCACCTGAGCTCAATTTCGAGTCTCATAGCAAAGGGTCTGAATACTTATGTAAATAAGGTATTTCTGTTTTTTATTGAATCAATTTTAGAATATGGCAGTAACGTAACAAAATGTGGAAAAAGGGAAGGGGTCTGAATACTTTCTGAATGCACTGTATCTACCTCAGTGCTTCAAAAACATGTTTGTTATTGCAAAATATTCCCAACCATCAACTAGTTCAAGTTTTTTTTTTTGTTGTCACATGCACATGTACAAATGTTTAACTTGCAGGCGCTACCCAACAGTGCAGTCGTATAAGAAATAGGACAGGAAGCTATATACAGTATCAGGGCCAATTGAAATGTAGTCAACTTTAGAGAGTTGGGTCAAAATTATTGAATTAATAAAAATGTGTTTTTCTTTGATGAAAATAAACCGTGCAAATATGGTTGCCTATAATACAAGGAATTTTGTGAACTGAAAAAGAGAAGAATCAGATTTTTGGGCGGAACCATTTTGTTTGGTTCCTTGACGGAGTGATTTCACGGTTACACTGAACGGCTAAATAATATGCCCTTGGTTTCCTCTGTGAGGTGAAGCGTTAACAGGCTAGTCAATTTATAATAAGCACTTTGGATTAGTGCATTTTTTGTTTCCCCCCCCCCCCCCAGACATGGGGCTCCCAGATGAAGCGAAGGCTCTTCCACCTCCAGGAATAATAAACCGAAACTCTGTCTGGCTCGGTGTTATCGGCTGGTGCTCTGCGATGCTACAGAATGCCCTCAACCGCAGGCCGCCCATTAAATCAGGTAGGGTATCGCTAGCTCACTTTAGCATGAGTCGCCTAGCATTAGCCGCTAAACAAGATTACCGTAACTAACTGTTAGCTAGCTAGTTTGATCTCAACACAGAGCCAGGTCAAGGCGTTTTTAATGTCATAGGCTATATAATAACTAGCTGTTTTAATTATTAAAAACAAATGTAACGATTTAACGTTAGTCAGTTAGCTAACACCGCTGGCTACAAACATACTTTAACTGGTAGTTAGCTTGATAGCTGGCTACAAACACATACTTTAACTGGTAGTTAGCTTGACAGCTGGCTACAAAACATCAGAAGACTGCTTCCCAGCTTCCATTCTTAACAAAAAAATTCCATGTCTTGTGTAAATTAATGTTCAATAAGTTAACGTTACATTATAATACACTGCATTATGGAAAATATATTTTCTAGTCTGCAATAATAACTGGGATCGATTGGTCTATGAAATGTGGCCATTTTAAATTGACTGACAGCATATCAGTCATGGGGTTTGGTATAATTATTGGTATAATTAACGTAAATAACAAGGTTACCAACAAACAACACATACAAAGTTGTATAACGGCAGAATAAGATACCGGGTAGGGAATGGTCTATTTACACATTTTTCACTCTCCATGTTTATTCCCCCGAAAAATGTCCTCCCTCTGGTAGCCTATCAACAAACATTTAAGATAAAGCTACATGGTGAATTGCTACACTGTTCAGTAGCTAGTTAGCTAGGTGAGTTGCTACACTGTTCAGTAGCTAGTTAGCTAGGTGAATTGCTACACTGTTCAGTAGCTAGTTAGCTAGGTGAATTGCTACACTGTTCAGTAGCTAGTTAGCTAGGTGAGTTGCTACACTGTTCAGTAGCTAGTTAGCTAGGTGAGTTGCTACACTGTTCAGTAGCTAGTTAGCTAGGTGAGTTGCTACACTGTTCAGTAGCTAGTTAGCTAGGTGAGTTGCTACACTGTTCAGTAGCTAGTTAGCTAGGTGAGTTGCTACACTGTTCAGTAACTAGTTAGCTAGGTGAGTTGCTACACTGTTCAGTAGCTAGTTAGCTAGGTGAGTTGCTACACTGTTCAGTAGCTAGTTAGCTAGGTGAGTTGCTACACTGTTCAGTAGCTAGTTAGCTAGGTGAGTTGCTACACTGTTCAGTAACTAGTTAGCTAGGTGAGTTGCTACACTGTTCAGTAACTAGTTAGCTAGGTGAGTTGCTACACTGTTCAGTAGCTAGTTAGCTAGGTGAGTTGCTACACTGTTCAGTAACTAGTTAGCTAGGTGAGTTGCTACACTGTTCAGTAGCTAGTTAGCTAGGTGAGTTGCTACACTGTTCAGTAACTAGTTAGCTAGGTGAGTTGCTACACTGTTCAGTAACTAGTTAGCTAGGTGAGTTGCTACACTGTTCAGTAGCTAGTTAGCTAGGTGACTTGATCATGTTATTTTGTTGTATGCGTTGTTTGTTGACAACCTTGTACTTTACCAGGGTTTTGGAACATATTCCTGTTGGAAAGTTCCACAAATTATACCCATCCTCAGTCATGTCAGGGTGTCTTTATAGCGTCGATGCAACCATCAACACATTTAAAATAGGCTTTCTAGGTATTTTTAATAATATAGAAATGACACTTTACCAGGCTGATCTAGGCTATCACTAGCTACAGATTGTAACACCAGAATGGGATTTAACCCCCTCTAAATTGATATCTATTATTTTGGAAGTTACAGGTCTGCCAATAAAAATGTAAAAACGTCAGGGATTTTTTTCTCCAACTAACCAGGTATTGGCAATACTATCTATGTTCTCAATTTGTGGGAACTGCAGTCTCATAAAATGACTGTGTACAGTTGCAGGGGGTCCGTTTGGAATTTAGAAAAATCTCTGTTATTAAAAGAAATGTTTTTTTGCGCCATGAATTAATCCAACAATGTGTACGCTGCCATCTTGTCTATTTCAAATATTTTCTCATTGATCGAGACCGGTGAGTGTCATCATGATATGCGACATGTGGACCCACCTGTATCGTTCAATGGCCTGTATCGATCAATGGCCTGTATCGATCAACCCACCTGTATTTGTCATTGTCTTTGCAGGTGTTCACCGGCAAGCCTTGCTGGCATCCATTGGTTGGTTCATTGGTTACCATGTCACCAAACACGAGAACTACACATACGCTAGATTGGACCGAGACATGAACGAATACGTACGACTCCACCCAGAGAACTTTTCAGACAAAGGTAAATGGATTGGACTGATGTCCACATAGAAAGACATGAATGCCTCTGTGTTCAAGACAAGTCAATCACTAGGCTAGATTCTATCCTAATGTTCTCATGGACCATCAGATAAATAGAACAGGCATGTTTCTTCTAGTCACAAACCAGGCTCTAGCTCTAGCTGCAACCCCATAGAAATACCATCCTGCACCAAATGTTACGTCATTGGCACATTTTGATGTTATTGATTTCTTACATTTTATATGGCATTGACATACACAGAGCAATCAACCCAGCTTGTTTCACAAAACTCGGGCAACTAACTGATATGTACATATGTCAGTCATTTTTATTCAATATTTAATCAAGTGTTTTTGTGTGTGTGTGTTAATCTCCACAGAGAAGAAGACATTTGCTGAGATTGTGGAACCTTTTCACCCAATTCGCTGAGTGTAGGAGGCTGGCTGAAGGAGAAGAGAGAACATTTTAACAGAATACCACCTGTCTCTGTAGTCCCTAGTTGGTGTTAATGCCATCACTCATTACGTTATGTGAAATCTAAAGAGTCTTGTGTGTGTATATAATAAAAAAATTAAAAATCCTACTCAAATAATGTGCTCTTGTTTACACAGAATATTTTTCCTCTCCCAATAAAGTGTTGTCATTATATGTTTCAGATAATAGATCATATTATATTGTTCATGGATATAGAATAGCATCGTTTACTTATTCAATGTGACAGTTGCCTTGGACGCCCAGGCTTCGATCACCAAGTCGAGCTGAAAGCTTGTGACAGGTTGCAGGCCCGGGCAGTTCCAGTCCTTGGGGGGGGCCTGATTGGTGTCACACTTTCCTCCTCCCCCCCCCCATCCCTAGTAAACATGTAGCTGATTTAAACTAATTGCATCTTTAACTGAAGATCATGAGGAGACAATTCTGAGCTGTTCACAATTCACACATGTATCTTAATAGATTTAATATCAGAATCATTATCTGCTATGTTAGTCTTGATGATGACATAATGGGGAAGTAGATCAGCAGCTACAGGATGATGTATGTGTTGTTTTACTCTAATCACAGAGAGTCTTGGATATTTCAAAAACAACAAAGACATGCAGAAGTCAGTTTTGAAACAAAGCACCTTTAATTCAATTTTACACACGACTTGGTGTTATTGACAGTATATGTAAACAGCTTGACAGGTTGTAAATCTTAGTTATGTTCAAGCCCCAAAATGTATTGCTTGTTTTGTCGACGGGTTTAACCTGAGTCGTCTTATTCTAATTCATAATTCTGATGATGTCCATGTACTTGGTCGTGACGCCCTGGGACTTCTTGGTGAGGTTTCCCATGACAGAGAAAAGTCCCCTGAGGTGGAAGTGGAACAGAGCCTCGGGGTCAGCCTCCAGCATAGGCTCCAGGGTCTTATTCTGGGCCAGGTAGGTCTGGTTCTTGGCCTTACGGTCGTCCAGCGTGACCAGTCCGCTCTCTACTGTGTTCCTGACAGCCTTCAGCATCAGGTAGTAGTCATAGAGGTCTTTATAGGAGCTTCCGGTTGCAGAGTGACAGTCCTGGAAATGGTCGTCAGAATCAGAATCGGAGTCTGACTCCACATCTCTGAGTAGGCTGGGGAGGAGGACAGTCTGTTCCATGTTTTGCACTGTAGCGCAGTAGCGCCTCAGAGCCAGGACTAGACAATCCCGGTTCAGCATAGTGTTGGACTCGGCAGACTGCATGGCAGAGATTCCAGGTGGATGGATGGTTTCTGGCTGTTCCCGGTTAGAGATGGCTTGTTCCTGGGCTGGTGGTGTTCAGGTGGGGATGGGGCTGGAAGCCTGAATGCAGTGCAAGGAGCTGAGGGGAGTATTGATGCTTTATAGGCAACGATAAACCTAACTGAGGTGGGCCGGGCTGGTCGACTGTAGTTACGCAATAGGATGGGGTGATCCTTTGAGGGACATTGTGACTGTAATGTTGAACCAAGGCCAATAGGTCGACTGTAGTTATGCAATAGGATGGGGTAATCCTTTGAGGGACATTGTAACTGTAATGTTGAACCATGGCCATTAAGTCATTGTTTGCTTTTCACAAGCTTTATTTTAGGGCTGACCCCATTTAGTTGTTAGTCGACAGATTTTTTAATCGAGCAGTGGCAAATATATATTTTTTTTTAATTTTATGGTACACAAGACACCTGTCTGAGTGAACTAATCCATTGTGGAGGCCTGTCTGGGTGGACTAATCCATTGTAGAGGCATTTCTCAGTGGACTAATCCATTGTAGAGGCCTGTCTGAGTGGACTAATCCATTGTAGAGGCCTGTCTGGGTGGACTAATCCATTGTAGAGGCCTGTCTGAGTGGACTAATCCATTGTAGAGGCCTGTCTGAGTGGACTAATCCATTGTAGAGGCCTGTCTGGGTGGACTAATCCATTGTAGAGGCCTGTTTGGGTGGACTAATCCATTGTAGAGGCCTGTCTGGGTGGACTAATCCATTGTAGAGGCCTGTCTGAGTGGACTAATCCATTGTAGAGGCCTGTCTCAGTGGACTAATCTATTGCAGAGGCCGCGAGGGTGGCACACCAGTATCACCAGTAGGACATTTACCGTCAATTACCATAATTTCTAATCAACAATGTTTGATTGGTTACTTACTCTGTTAATGCATTCAATATATTATTATTACAGTCTTAGCGTTGTCATTGTAGAAGTGGGCACGTTGTTTTGCAGAGCACACAACCTAGGCTACATTTGTGAGAAAACAAATTTTGGTTTATTTCATTCCATTTACAAGTTAATTCATTGCACCTGATTACTCATAGAAGTACAGGTAGGTTCCTCAAAGGCAGTACCGAGTCAATGTGCAGCGGTACCGAGTCAATGTGCAGCGGTACCGAGTCAATGTGCAGCGGTACCGAGTCAATGTGCGGCGGTACCGAGTCAATGTGCGGCGGTACCGAGTCATTGTGCGGCGGTACCGAGTCGATGTGCGGCGGTACCGAGTCGATGTGCGGCGGTACCGAGTCGATGTGCGGCGGTACCGAGTCGATGTGCGGCGGTACCGAGTCGATGTGCGGCGGTACCGAGTCGATGTGCGGCGGTACCGAGTCAATGTGCGGCGGTACCGAGTCGATGTGCGGCGGTACCGAGTCGATGTGCGGCGGTACCGAGTCGATGTGCGGCGGTACCGAGTCGATGTGCGGCGGTACCGAGTCAATGTGCGGCGGTACCGAGTCAATGTGCGGCGGTACCGAGTCGATGTGCGGCGGTACCGAGTCGATGTGCGGCGGTACAGGTTAGTCGAGGTCATAGGTACCTGGTAGATGTAGGTTTACTTCTTATCCTTTGTGCAGCCACAGCTGTGTCTGTCTGTCGCGAGCTAACTGGTGTGGGAAACGCTGAGGGCCTAGAATATTTTATACAATGTTACAAGTTTGATAGTGTAACAGTGTAGGTTCCGACCCTATTAGCGCGCACCACCGCTAACTACTAACCATTTCACAACGGTTACGCTAGCACAAGCAGGGCTGGATCAAGTTAATAGTTGATACAATGTTTCAAGTTCCTTGCTGACAGACCAGACCATGCATAGCCAATGTTATTTATAGGATGTACATTTTGATCAGGATATTTTCTACCTGCGCCGGCTGCACTGTTTTTATTTGTTGGCTTTATGTCGGCTATATTTACATATTGGCAATAGAAGATACTTTTAGATTTGTATAATTTTAATTTAGATAGTATTTTGATTAACTACATGACATTGATTTTGAGGTATGAAGACTTTATTATAAATTAAATTAAATAGTTCCACAAAAATGTGCATATGAAAATCATAACTTTGCATACAGATCAGTAGAAATCACTATTGTAAAGTGGTTGTTCCACTGGATATCATAAGGTGAATGCACCAATTTGTAAGTCGCTCTGGATAAGAGCGTCTGCTAAATGACTTAAATGTAAAATGTAAATGTAAATGGTACAATAACTTCTGCTGGTAGGCAACATAATGGCAGAATGTCCTAAGGCAGCAGCAGCAGCAGGAGAAGGCTGGTCCAGAACAGGTTTTTGTTACTTCTTCTGGTTAGGCTATATTATCTCTGGCTCCCTCTTTAATTAATCATTTGTGAGCCTTCATTTTTAATGGCAGTGCTTAAAGCATCAGACAAGCTCAGTAGCCTACATATAGTTGATTTTATTCAAACATAGTGTGTCTATATATGGAAAAGTATACGTTTAAAATATGTAGACCAATTTTGACCAGGAAAAGATGACTCTTGGTCGACCAATATTTGTTTATTTTTTTTTTGTCAGGGACAGCCCTACTTTCTTTGGCAGTGGTCCATGGACAGTGCAACACGCTGACTGTGGATGAATGTGTGATGAAGAAATCCTTTTTGCCCGTTGCATCACCGGTTATCTCAAGTGTGGTTGTGTGTGCATAATATCACCTTTGTTTTCCTTCGTTGAGGCTGTGGTTAAAACCATGTCATGTCTCAATTCAGCCCAAATGCTCTGACAGTTTATTTTGACTTTAATTATTTGTAGCTTTAATTTGTCATCCAACAGATATAGATTACTTTGTTTTTGTTTACATAGTTTATGAAAACATATTTAAAAAGTATTTAAGTGGGGAAAATGTTTTCATTTAAACATATAGTAAAGTGTACCTTATAACCTACGGAGCTGTGAGGGGAACGGCACCTCCATACCTTCAGGCTCTGATCAGGCCCTACACCCAAACAAGGGCACTGCGTTCATCCACCTCTGGCCTGCTGGCCCCCCTACCTCTGAGGAAGCACGGTTCCCGCTCAGCCCAGTCCAAACTGTTTGCTGCTCTGGCACCCCAATGGTGGAACAAGCTCCCTCACGACGCCAGGACAGCGGAGTCAATCACCACCTTCCGGAGACACCTGAAACCCCACCTCTTTAAGGAATACCTGGGATAGGATAAAGTAATCCTTCTAACCCCCCCCCCCCCCCTTAAAAGATTTAGATGCACTATTGTAAAGTGGTTGTTCCACTGGATATCATAAGGTGAATGCACCAATTTGTAAGTCGCTCTGGATAAGAGCGTCTGCTAAATGACTTAAATGTAAATGTAAAAACCTCCAAAATTACAGTTTGATCAGATATGATCAGGTTTGATAAGAATGTGATACCAGTATTGCTTTAGTCAGCACATTTCATACCAAGGCCACCTTTGTTTGGATTGTCAGGGTACTAGCATACAGATGTACTCAGTCCTTATCAGGTTAGCTGTCTCAGCACAAAATCCTAAAATTAGAAAAGTGAAGAATGGTAGAGTAGTACACTACATGACCAAGGAACAGGAAGTACATTACATGACCAAGGAACAGGAAGTACACTACATGACCAAGGAACAGGAAGTACACTACATGACCAATGAACAGGAAGTACACTGCATGACCAATGAACAGGAAGTACACTACATGACCAAGGAACAGGAAGTACACTACATGACCAATGAACAGGAAGTACACTGCATGACCAATGAACAGGAAGTACACTACATGACCAAGGAACAGGAAGTACACTACATGACCAATTAACAGGAAGTACAATACATGGTGCCTAGTCACCATACCCCTATACTTACACTACAAAAGTATGTGGACAGCTGCTTGTCGAACATCTCATTCCAAAATCATGGGGAATAATACGGAGTTGGTCCCCTCTTTGCTGCTGTAACAGCCTCCACTCTTCTGGGAAGTCATTAATATGGAGTTGGTCCCCTCTTTGCTGCTGTAACAGCCTCCACTCTTCTGGGAAGGCTTTCCACTAGAGGAGGACGAGAGAGAGAGAGCTGTGGTGACTGAACATTGCTGCGGTGACTTGCTTCCATTCGCTGCAAGAGCATTAGTGAGGTCAGACACTGATGTTTGGCGATTAGGCCTGGCTCGCAGTCAGCATTCCAATTCAAACCAAAGGTGTTCATGCTGAAACAGGAAAGCGCCTTCCCCAAACTGTTGCCACAAAGTTGGAAGCACAGAATCGTCTAGAATGTCATTGTATGCTGTAGCATTAAGATTTACCTTCACTGGAACTAAGGGGCCAAACCATGAAAAACAGCTCCAGACCATTATTCCTCCTCCACCAAACTTTACAGTCGGCACTATGCATTCGAGCAGGTAGCGTTCTCCTGGCATCCGCCAACCCATATTCGTCCATCAGACTGCCAATGATGGCAAGCTTTATACCAATCCAGCCAACATTTAGTATTGCAAATTGTGATCTTAGGCTTGTGTGCGGCTGTTCGGCCATGGAAAGAGCTCCCGACGAACAGTTCTTGTGCTGACGTTGCTTCCAGAGGCAGTTTGGAACTCGGCAGTGCTGCAACCGAGGACAGACTATTTTTTTACACACTACACACGCTTCATCACTCAGCAGTCCCGTTCTGTGAGCTGGTGTGGCCTACCACTTCGCGGCTGAGCCGTTGTTACTCCTAGATGTTTACACTTCACAATAACAGCACTTACAGTTGACCGGGGCAGCTCTAACAGGGCAGACATTTGGCGAACTGACTTGTTGGAAAGGTGGTATCCTATGACGGTGCCACGTTAAAAGTCACTGAGCTCTTCAGTATGGGCCATTCTACTGCCAATGTTTGTCTGTGGAGATTGCATGGCTGTGTGTTCAATCTTATACACCTGTCAGCAATGGGTGTGGCTGAAATAGCAGAATCCACTAATTTGAAGAGGAATCCACTCTTTTGAAGGGGAATCCACTAATACTTTTGGCCACGTAGTGGTATGTATTCTAATCTAAATATGTACTTTAGGAGGAAAATGTCCATCATACGCTGAGCAAGGAAGTTAAACAACAACTGCTCCCAGACGTGGATGTCGATTAAGGCAGCCCCCTTGCACCTCTCTGATTCCGAGGGGTTGGGTTAAATGCGGAAGACACATTTCAGTTGAATGCATTCAGTTGTGCAACTGACTAGGTATCCCTTTCCCTGTATACAAGTGCATTCAGTTGTGCTAGGTAACCCCCCTTCCTAGGGCTGTTACGGTGACCGTATTACGGCCACACCGGCAGTCACAAGTCATGAAGGCAGTCAAATTCCACGTGTCCGTTTAGTCACCGTAATTAAACTTCTCCAAGCTCTGATGCTGATGCTGGTCATTAGTAGCCTACCAAACTTGCTAACTGCCTGGTACTCAGCACTCTATTGTCCCTCTAATCACTCTAACATGAATGAAAACGTTATCGATAATCGAATCAAACACTTCATGAGAGCCCATGAGCTCATTTCTAAAGGCTATGCAATTGAGCGATAAAATAGAGTGATGGCCTCTAATAAAAAGAGGAGAATTCCATCCGCTTTCTATAGGCTAGGCCTACTATATATATTTCTGAACTTTCCTAATCTTAAGCACATTTCTTATCTTTACAACAGGAGTATAGCCTACCTGGCTGGCATGAAAATGAACCAGGGGAAAGCGTCATCCGTTTGGGGCGGCAGGGTAGCCTAGTGGTTAGAGTGTTGGACTAGTAATCACAAGATTGCATGATCAAATCCCTGAGCTGACAAGGTAAAAAATCTATCGTTCTGCCCCTGAACAAGTTAACCCACTATTCCTAGGCCGTCATTGGAAATAAGAATTTGTTATTAACTGACTTGCCTAGTTAAATGAAGGAAAAATAAATAAATTAGCTATTTAAGTGCAAAGATGACATGTGTTTTTCCCCGCTGCTCCTGTTTCAAGACAGGTGCATGATAATGGTCCATTCTAAATGAAAACACATTTCACACACATATTATTTAGTATATGTAAAGACAAGATTAAATCAAGAATAGTCTGATGGGTGACAATATTAGCCTATCACTTGTGATTGATGTATTATCACTTATGCCCTGCGGTAAGGCAAGAAACGATGCCTTTTTTTTGCGACTTTTTCTAATCGTAGTCGCACACCTCATATAGCCTAGCCCATAGTCCTATATGTTTTGATAAGGTTAGTATCACACCTCATGTAGCCTAGCCCATAGTCCTATATGTTTTAATAAGGTTTGTATCACAACTAAAGAGGCCAAATAACGTCTTAAAATGAAGCACAATAATCTGCTTTACAAGGAGTGTAGAGCCTAACTGGCAGACATAAGCAGCACGTGAGTTTCACGTTTGGGGAGAGATAATTTTCACCATAAAAATGCACCTTTATAATAAAAGCATTACATGCATAATTTGCGGTCACTTTTGAGAACTGGTGTTTTCCTGCTAATGGAACATTTGCGCTTAATGACATGCCACTGGCTTTGAGTAAAACCAGAGTGTCTATGTATACGGATGACTCAACACTATACACATCAGCTACTACAGCGACTGAAATGACTGCAACACTTAACAAAGAGCTGCAGTTAGTTTCAGAATGGTTGGCAAGGAATAAGTTAGTCCTAAATATGTCCAAAACTAAAAGCATTGTATTTGGGACAAATCATTCACTAAACCCTAAATCTCAACTAAATCTTGTAATAAATAATGTGGAAATTGAACAAGTTGAGGTGACTAAACTGCTTGGAGTAACCCTGGATTGTAAACTGTCCTGGTCAAAACATATTGATACAACAGTAGCTAAGATGGAGAGAAGTCTGTCCATAATAAAGCGCTGCTCTGCCTTCTTAACAACACTATCAACAAGGCAGGTCCTACAGGCCCTAGTTTCTACCTTCTCAACAACACTATCAACAAGGCAGGTCCTACAGGCCCTAGTTTCTACCTTCTTAACAACACTATCAACAAGGCAGGTCCTACAGGCCCTAGTTTCTACCTTCTTAACAACACTATCAACAAGGCAGGTCCTACAGGCCCTAGTTTCTACCTTCTTAACAACACTATCAACGAGGCAGGTCCTACAGGCCCTAGTTTCTACCTTCTTAACAACACTATCAACAAGGTAGGTCCTACAGGCCCTAGTTTCTACCTTCTTAACAACACTATCAACAAGGCAGGTCCTACAGGCCCTAGTTTCTACCTTCTTAACAACACTATCAACAAGGCAGGTCCTACAGGCCCTAGTTTTGTCACACCTTGACTACTGTTCAGTCATGTGGTCAGGTGCCACAAAAAGGGACTTAGGAAAATTGCAATTGGCTCAGAACAGGGCAGCACGGCTGGCCCTTAAATATACACAGAGAGCTAATATTAATAATATGCATGTAAATCTCTCCTGGCTCAAAGTGGAGGAGAGATTGACTTAATCACTATTTAAAAAAAAAAAATAAAAAAAAAAATTGAGTATTCGAAACATACAATATACTTGCAGTGAAGCCGCTCAACAACTACATCATACCAGTCATCCAACAGATTCCCATTCAGAGAGACACACAGAAGCATCCAGGGTCAATGCCCTGCTCAAGGGCATGTTGACCGATCTACAACCAGGCCAAAAAACGTGAACCCAAACCCTCCAAGATCCCCAATAGCTGTCCCTCAACCATTCAAGACTCCTCCCACAGTCTAAAAAACCCTGGAAGAAAACTAAAATATACAATTAATTCCATTCCCCAAGAACCCCCCAATGCACCAACAACCAAGAGAATGAACTAAAGAGAAAAAAGGAAAAGACAGAAGAAACCAGCAAAAAATGTAAAATAAAACTAAATAATAAATTTAAAACAAAGGACATCAAGGACAACTAAAATAATAACAGCAATGCCAACTGTATATGTTTGTGTGCATGTCTGGCACTATTACATGTCTATGTGTGTGTGTGTGTTCTTGTATGTGTTCATTTGAATGAGAGTGTGTGTGCATGTGTACAAACACCTGCACGGCATCAGCCTCAGGCAAACCGGCATTAGTTGTAAAAACACTGCCACTTAGTGTCATTCAAATGTACTTTTTATTATGTTTTATTTTGACTTTCTTTTTTTAAACTTTTATCTTTGACCATCATTCTATCTCTCTCAGAAGCAACTCTACTCCCACTTGTCTCCAATTCCACATACCAACCCTCAGCTTCCCTCAGCCCATCCCAACTATCTCTGCTGGCCACCCACTTCGGGTTTCAACTCAACACATATCTTTCAACTGTGCTGTGATGTTTAACGTACAATTTCAATCTATCTAATCGAATAGAATCCACAGATTGCGAGTTGAAGGTAAATACTTTTACTAAGAGTATTAGTATATTAGTAATTGACTGACCCGGTCTCTCCAGATCTCCTAACAGTACTATTTCTAGGGTCAATTTTAGATCAATGCTATGCATTTTCAGCCATTCCTGAACCTGAGACCAGAAACAGGCTACCTGAGGGCAATACCAAAATAAATGGTCTATTGATTCTGTATCCTCACAACAACATCTGCAGAGCTTCGATGATTTTATGCCCCAAATATTCAAAATTTTGTTGGTGGCAAGAATTCTATATAATAATTTTATCTGAAAAGCACGAAGTCTTGAATCTTGTGTTGTTTTATATACCAACTCATACACCCTGTACCATGGAATTGGTACATCAAAAATCTCTTTCCAACTATTTTGCAATCTGTATGGCACAGTTGTCAACATCCTGGTCCTCAAATGAAATTGGTATACTTTCCTATTTATGCTATTTTTATTCCTCCGCCAGTTTTGATCCTTTATATTGGGCAGACAGACCAGTTCCCTACCTCCTCCCGCCTCCTCCATTTTTGGGGCAATGCTGTAATCAATTGGTTGTACTCTTGGATTGAGCAGACCTTCCCGTACAATTCTGATAACTCCTTGAAGGACATAACTCTACCATTCAAATTAACAATATAATTTAAGAACAAAATACCCTTTTCAAACATTTTCCATAAATACAGGTATTTTATCAACCAGCACATTTGAGTTCCGCCATAATATTTGTTGTAATATTTGTTATATCTTTTCAGGGGGATGAAATTGAAATTGTAGCCAGCTCTGCAATGCTTGTTTGAAGAAGACAGATACTTTGAAAAAAGTATCATTTTCAATTCATCGAAAATGAGACATGGCAATCTGCACAAAGGCAAAAAGGCAATTTTTAAACAATGGATGAGCTGTTCTTATTAATCTACTTGAGAACCATTTAGGGTTCAAATAAAACTTTTGAATGAGTGAAGCTTTTAGAGAGAGGCTTAGTGCTTTTATATTTAATAATCTCAACCCACCAAATTCATATTCATTATGTAGATTTTGTCTGGTTTAGCGTCCCAGATAAAGCTAAATATTTTTTGCTCATATGATTTGAAAAACTAATCATCAGGAGTAGGCAGCGCCATAAGTAAGTGAGTAAACTGAGATATGACTAAGGAGTCAATCAGGGCAATTTTTCCATAAATAGACAGGTATTTACCTCTCTATGGTTGCAGGATCTTGTCTATATTTTACAAGTTTTCTATTGAAATTCATTGTGGAGAGCTCATTTATATATTTTGTGATATGAATACCGAGTATGTCTACTTCAACATCAGCCCATTTTATAGGTAAACTGCAGGGTAATGTAAAAGTTGTATTTTTTAAGGATCCAATACATAATATTGTACACTTATCATAATTAGGCTTTAGTCCAGAGAGTACATAAAAGTTATCTAGATCTTCAATGAGACATTGCAGGATCTAGCTTGCGGACTTAATATAAAACTTGAGTCATTGGCATACATGGACACCTTTGTTTTTAAGCCTTGGATTTCTAATCCTCTAATGTTGTTATTGGATCTGATTTTAATAGCTAGCATTTCGATGGCCATAACGAATATATATGGTGACAGCGGACACCCTTGTTTAACTCCTCTTGACAATTCAAAACTCTCTGAGAAGTAGCCGTTATTTACTATTTTACACCTGGGGTTGCTATACATTATTTTTACCCATTTTATAAGAGAATTACCAAAATTGAAAAAATCCAGGCATTTATAAATAAAATCCAGTCTTACTTTATCAAATGGCTTTTCAAAATCCGCTATAAATGCCATTCCAGGCTTCTTATATGTTTCATGATGTTCTAGTTGTCGTATATTATTTCCAATGTATCGTTCATTTAAAAAACCTGTCTGATCAGGATGAACAATACCTGGTAAAACCCTTTTAATTCTGAGTGCTATGCATTTTGCTAGTATTTTTGCATCACAACATTGAAGTGTAAGGGGCCTCCAGTTTTTTAGATAGACTGGGTCTTTATATTTGCCATCTGGGTCTTGTTTTAATAATAGAGAAATCAGACCTTCCTGCTGAGTACCTGACAGACTACCATTTCTATAGGAGTAGTTAAAACAATCTAACAATGGAGCTTTTAGTATATCAAAAATACTTCATATACCTCTACCGGTATGCCATCAAGCCCTGGGATTTTTCCAGACTAAAAGGATTTAATAGCCTCAAAAAGTTCTTCCTTTGTAAATTGGCCTTCGCACTGATCTTTCTGTACATTTGTTAATTTACAATTTTTTATATTATTTGAAAAGAATTCCTTACCGTAATCTTCATTCAGTGGGAAAGGATGAGATGGAAAAGAGAACATCTGCCTAAAATAATTAGCTTCCTCTTTTAAAATATCATTCGGAGAATCATAGATAACTCCGTCTTCAGTAACGAGTTTCTGCAAATTCTTTTTGTTAGCGTTCCTGTATTGGAGATTCAGGAAAAATGTTGTGCATTTTTCTCCATATTCCATCCAGTTTGCTTTATTTTTGTTATAGATTACATTAGATCGTTCTTTTTGTTTTTCCTCTAACTTGTTTTGTATCTCTGTAGTATCGTTTTTATTGCTATCTACCTGTACTATTAGTTCATGGATTTCCCTTGTTAGTCTTGTCTCTTTAGCCAGAAACTGCTTTTTAATTATTGATGAATATTGAATTGAATGAACCCTGAAGGTACATTTAAAGGTATCCAAAACAATAAGGGGGTTTGCTGAACCTATTATTATACTGGAGAAATTCGGTTATAATTTTGTTTGTCTTAGTTAAAAACAAGTTGTCCTCCAGTAAACTTTGATTAAATGTCCAATATCCCCGTCCACGTGGAAAATCTATAAGAGTTATGTGAATGCCAATTAGATGATGATCCGATCGCATTCTGTCTCCTATTAAAACTTTTTTAATCTTTGATGCAAGAGAGAAAGAGACAAGAAAGTAGTCAAGACGACTAGCTTGATTAAGTCTCCTCCATGTATATCTCACTAGGTCAGGGTTTTTTAGTCTCCAAATATCCACTATTTCTAATGTGTCCATAATATTTGTGATTTCCTTAACAGTGATGATAGTTTGTAAAGTGGTTACCTTTACGGTCCATTGAGGTATTTAACACTGTGTTATAGTCTCCTACCATAATGATTACATCATTTGTTGCCTGTAAGTTCAATAAATTGGTATAAATGTTTTCGAAGAAGTGTGGATCATCTTGATTTGGATCATATAGATTAATGAGCCAAATCTCTTTTTCGTCCACTTTCATATTCAAAAGGATCCACCTTCCTTGCGAATCATTCCTGAGTATTTGCACATTCAGATCAAAATTGTTTTTAATTAATAATCATCACACTTCATCACTACTTGTTTTTGTAAGAAGTGTTGACAAGCTGAATGTACTACTAGCAAACACACAGCTCAGACATCCACCCCACAAGACATGCCACCAGAGGTCACAATCCCCCATGTCCAGAACAGACTATGGGAGGCGCACAGTACTACATAGACCCATGACTACATGGAACTCTATTCCACATCAGGTAACTGATGCAATCAGTACAATTTAAATTAAAAAACAGATAAAAATACACCTTACGGAACAGCGGGGACTGTGAAGAGACACACACAGGTACAGGAATACACACACAATCACTAGCACTCACACTCTACCCACTCTACACACGCATACATTGTAATATTGTTGTATTGTGGTATTACACATTTTGTATTGTAGATAGTTAGTGGTGTAATAATGTTATATGATGTACTGTTCTTTCTTTTGTTTTATATGTAATGTAAGTGCCTTAATGTGTTTGGACCCCAGGAAGAGTAGCTGCTGAGGCTCACAAATAAATACAAATACTGTCATGTGAGAATTGGTGTTTTCCTGCTAATTGATAGCATTTTGGAACATTCGCGCTGATAGCCTACTGCAGTGTGCACATTGCTGCACTTAGAATGTGAAGAAATAGCCTAATAGTTTATCAACATTTTAAGCTAAACATTCTGCAAATATTTTTATTTTTTTATTCTAATAGTTGTACTAATTTGGGATCTATCGCATTCACAGGAGGTTGGTGGCACCTTAATTGGGGAGGACGGGCTGGTAGTAAGTGGAATGGTACATTAAACACATGGTTTCCATGTTTGATGCCATTCCATTTGCTCCGTTCCAGCCGTTATTAGCCGTTCTCCCCCCAGCAGCCTCCACTGATTGCATCCCACAACTGTCCCAGACTAAGTTTGGAATATTTATTTATCGCACAGAATAGAATAGGTCAACTTTTGTACTATGGGGGATAGTAGATTGACATATGCTACTGCTTTTTCTGTTTGTTAGGCCTACTCATCTTGTTGGCTGATGAAAAGTAAATGTGGACAGTTCTTCCAATATCTTCAATGTGCTCCTCGGAATTGGATAAGGACGTACGCAGCGTCCCCGATGTGTCTGTCTTCACTTGTAGCCTGTGAGAAAGACCCGATCATGTGAACCATGGGAGTGAGAGGTGCTTCGGAGCAGGCAGCTCTCAGTGTGAACGACCCAACGCAGCACTCGGGGAGAAGGGCCCATCGGCCACTGGCCGCAAAAGCCATGGATTTTTTTTTAGGGTGCATTATGGCCACACAAAGGTGATGCCGCCGGGAAATTCGAGGCATTAGCAAGTGCTTGTCAAATTGTGAATGAGAGACTGATGAAGTGTGTACAGCCTGGGCAAAAAACAACAAAGCCGAGTTCACACCTTTCAAGCGACTTTTTTACAATCATCATCAGAGTCCCATCATGCAGCTTTACAATGTATTAAATCAACACATATAGCCTAACGGCTGTAGAACTACATTCACATTAACAGCTCTAAATTAAGCATACAGGAATACCTGTTTCTTTGTTAACCGCTCAACACAGAATATCCGCACTCCCTCAAATCGTTTGGAGAAAATACCCTTTCTATTTTATTCAGCTTTGTTCAATTGTATTCTTCATACTATAAAATAATGCCACGGAATTCTAAGCAAATCCTGCCTGCTAAATGAACTAGTGTAGTCCACAGCCATATGGCATAGTAGCCAGATCAGGACCTGCTAAATGAACTAGTGTAGTCCACAGCCATATGGCACAGCCAGATCAGGACCTGCTAAATGAACTAGTGTAGCCCACAGCCATATGGCACAGCCACATCAGGACCTGCTAAATGAACTAGTGTAGTCCACAGCGATATGGCACAGCCAGATCAAGACCTGCTAAATGAACTAGTGTAGTCCACAGCCATATGGCACAGCCAGATCAGGACCTGCTAAATGAACTAGTGTAGTCCACAGCCATATGGCACAGCCAGATCAAGACCTGCTAAATGAACTAGTGTAGTCCACAGCCATATGGCACAGCCACATCAGGACCTGCTAAATGAACTAGTGTAGTCCACAGCCATATGGCACAGCCAGATCAGGACCTGCTAAATGAACTAGTGTAGTCCACAGCCATATGGCACAGCCAGATCAGGACCTGCTAAATGAACTAGTGTAGCCCACAGCCATATGGCACAGCCAGATCAGGACCTGCTAAATGAACTAGTGTAGCCCACAGCCATATGGCACAGCCAGATCAGGACCTAACGTCAGGACAACTCAGTATGCTATTCTGTTCTTCTGAAATAGACCACATTTTCTTTATATCATATTTCTTTAGACCTGTCTAAAATAAATAATGGATTTATTGTGAAAGTCTAGGATATATTAAATGGATTTATTAGACTTTTTAAAATGTAGATGTTCCAAAGGTCTGCATCAGTGGCTTGTAGGAAAGCCAGGAGATGCTAAATGTGTTTATGTTAATTAATGGTCAATTACCGTGAGACCGACAGTTATTTGCTTGACAGTCACCGGCTGCCAAAATGTCGTGACCCCCCCAAAGCCCTACCCCTTCCCTAACCCTAGTGTTGTGACAAATATAACTTTTTTTTTTTTTTTACATTCTGTTAATGAATGCCAGTTCGTTGTTCATCTGCAGTGGTATTTCTCTAACCTGAAAAGCTCAAACCCTTTTACACCGTACATACAATCCAACAGTATCACCGTTGTGTTTCATTTTGTAGTAAAGCAAAAGTTCTTCACAGCAGCAAATTTAAAACTGTTGAAGAAATGGTATTTCTGTTGGAAGTTCAAATCAAAAGCATATCAAACTTTATTTGTCACATGCGCCGAATACAACAAGTGTAGACCTTACCGTGAAATGCTTACTTACAAGCACCAATATGGTTCCGTAGGTCCTCTACTGTTGAAAAAAATGGTATTTCTGTTGGAAGCAGGCACCATGGTCCAGTAGGTCATCTACTGTTGAATAAATGGTATTTCTGTTGGAAGCAGGCACCATGGTCCAGTAGGTCCTCTACTGTTGAATAAATGGTATTTCTGTTGGAAGCAGGCACCATGGTCCAGTAGGTCCTCTACTGTTGAAAAAAATGGTATTTCTGTTGGAAGCAGGCACCATGGTCCAGTAGGTCATCTACTGTTGAATAAATGGTATTTCTGTTGGAAGCAGGCACCATGGTCCAGTAGGTCCTCTACTGTTGAATAAATGGTATTTCTGTTGGAAGCAGGCACCATGGTCCAGTAGGTCCTCTACTGTTGAATAAATTGTATTTCTGTTGGAAGCAGGCACCATGGTCCAGTAGGTCCTCTACTGTTGAAGAAATGGTATTTCTGTTGGAAGCAGGCACCATGGTCCCGTAGGTCATCTATGAGGCCTTATTCAGTAGTGATGATAAATCAAACACCAGGGTCTAAGCTTGTTAGAAATAGACTACCGTAGGGTTAAATATAGGTCAACTAAGTACTCAGTAGGTAAGGATTGTAGCAAGTGGAGGGGATATCTTTCAGTATAAGCAAGCATCCAAATGTATGATTCTGGAAGTTTGTTAGCCGTAGAAATGATTGAAGACAGGGGCGTTTTAAGACGATATGAAAACTATATATGGTTAGACCTTTGGATGCCTGCAGTATCATGTTAAAGAAAATAGTTAAAACTGTTGAACCACTTCCTTTATTAAATCAACAGGAAATCTGTATGTTTATTTAGAATGGTTGTATTGATTAAATTGTTAAGGCAACCCAAAAACATGTTTCAAATTTCTTCGGGATCGGTGTCCCTTCCACGGGACGGTTGAGCTAACGTAGGCTAATGCGATTAGCATGAGGTTGTAAGTAACAAGAATATTTCCCAAGATATAGACATATCTGATATGGGCAGAAAGCTTAAATTCTTGTTAATCTAACTGCACTGTCCAATTTACAGTAGCTGTTACAGTGAATGAATACCATGCTATTGTTTGAGGAGAGTGAACAATTTTGAACATAAAAAGTTATTAATAAACAAATTATGCATATTTGGGCTGTCTCGATACAAAATTTTTAACAGAAATGCAATGGCTCATTCGATCAGTCTAAAACTTTGCACATACATTGCTGTCATCTAGTGGCCAAAATGTATATTGCACCTGGGCTGGAATAATACATTATGGCCTTTCTCTTGCATTTCAAAGTTGATGGTACAAAAACAATACAAAAGAACGGTTGGGTTTTCAGAACCCCAAAAGTAGTATAATGTTGAGATCAGTCCCAACCCACGTGACACGAGTGAATTTAGAATGTAGGGTCACTTTCAACATCCAGTCTAAAACACACTATGGAACATCTTTAGTGACTCAGAAACCTGGACGTTTTTGCTTTGTGAAAATATATTTTTTCTCAAACATTTGCTTATGATTATAAATATCTATAACGTACCATAATTGTTTTTTGAAAAACAACAATTCCTTTCCATTTATTTAGAATAAGAGGATATACAATACATCTATTCAGTTTCTTTAAATATTTGAGCCTGAATACAAATAGGAATGCATAGAATCCTAGTCACCAGCCAGAGAACGCCCCTAAAGTTCAAGCCCCGTCTGTTTATGGTATAAGGGCTTCTAAAGTTCAATTCCCGTCTGTTTATGGTATAAGGGCTTCTAAAGTTCAATTCCCGTCTGTTTATGGTATAAGGGCTTCTAAAGTTCAATCCCCATCTGTTTATGGTATAAGGGCTTCTAAAGTTCAATCCCCGTCTGTTTATGGTATAAGGGCTTCTAAAGTTCAATCCCCGTCTGTTTATGGTATAAGGGCTTCTATAGTTCAATCCCCGTCTGTTTATGGTATAAGGGCTTGTGACTGTGAGAGGAGGAGGACTAGAGAGAGCTGTGGTGACTGTGAGGAGGAGCAGGAGGACTAGAGAGAGCTGTGGTGACTGTGAGTGCTGGAGGAGAACTAGAGAGAGCTGTGGTGACTGTGAGAGCTAAGGAGGACTAAAGAGAGCTGTGGTGACTGTGAGAGCAGGAGGAGGACTAGAGAGAGCTGTGGTGACTGAGAGGAGGAGCAGGAGGACTAGAGAGAGCTGTGGTGACTGTGAGTGCTGGAGGAGGACTAGAGAGAGCTGTGGTGACTGTGAGAGCAGGAGGAGGACTAGAGAGAGCTGTGGTGACTGTGAGAGCTGGCGGAGGACTAGAGAGAGCTGTGGTGACTGTGAGAGCAGGAGGAGGACTAGAGAGAGCTGTGGTGACTGAGAGCTGGAGGAGGACTAGAGAGAGCTGTGGTGACTGTGAGAGCAGGAGGAGGACCAGAGAGAGCTGTGGTGACTGTGAGAGGAGGAGTACTAGAGAGAGCTGTGGTGACTGTGAGAGCAGGAGGAGGACTAGAGAGAGCTGTGGTGACTGTGAGAGCTGGAGGAGGAGGACTAGAGAGAGCTGTGGTGACTGAGAGGAGGAGTACTAGAGAGAGCTGTGGTGACTGAGAGGAGGAGCAGGAGGACTAGAGAGAGCTGTGGTGACTGTGAGAGCAGGAGGAGGACCAGAGAGAGCTGTGGTGACTGAGAGAGGAGGAGGAGGACTAGAGAGAGCTGTGGTGACTGTGAGAGCAGGAGGAGGACTAGAGAGAGCTGTGGTGACTGTGAGAGCAGGAGGAGGAGGACTAGAGAGAGCTGTGGTGACTGTGAGAGGAGGAGGAGGAGGACTAGAGAGAGCTGTGGTGACTGTGAGAGCAGGAGGAGGACCAGAGAGAGCTGTGGTGACTGAGAGAGGAGGAGGAGGACTAGAGAGAGCTGTGGTGACTGTGAGAGCAGGAGGAGGACTAGAGAGAGCTGTGGTGACTGAGAGGAGGAGGAGGACTAGAGAGAGCTGTGGTGACTGTGAGAGCAGGAGGAGGAGGACTAGAGAGAGCTGTGGTGACTGTGAGAGCAGGAGGAGGACTAGAGAGAGCTGTGGTGACTGAGAGGAGGAGCAGGAGGAGGACCAGAGAGAGCTGTGGTGACTGTGAGAGCAGGAGGAGGACTAGAGAGAGCTGTGGTGACTGTGAGAGCAGGAGGAGGACTAGAGAGAGCTGTGGTGACTGAGAGGAGGAGCAGAAGGAGGACCAGAGAGAGCTGTGGTGACTGTGAGAGCAGGAGGAGGACTAGAGAGAGCTGTGGTGACTGTGAGAGCAGGAGGAGGACCAGAGAGAGCTGTGGTGACTGAGAGAGGAGGAGGAGGACTAGAGAGAGCTGTGGTGACTGTGAGAGCAGGAGGAGGACTAGAGAGAGCTGTGGTGACTGTGAGAGCAGGAGGAGGAGGACTAGAGAGAGCTGTGGTGACTGTGAGAGCTGGAGGAGGACTAGAGAGAGCTGTGGTGACTGAGAGAGGAGGAGGAGGACTAGAGAGAGCTGTGGTGACTGTGAGAGCAGGAGGAGGACTAGAGAGAGCTGTGGTGACTGTGAGAGCTGGAGGAGGACTAGAGAGAGCTGTGGTGACTGAGAGAGGAGGAGGAGGACTAGAGAAAGCTGTGGTGACTGTGAGAGCAGGAGCAGGAGGACTAGAGAGAGCTGTGGTGACTGTGAGAACAGGAGGAGGACTAGAGAGAGCTGTGGTGACTGTGAGAGCTGGAGGAGGACTAGAGAGAGCTGTGGTGACTGTGAGAGCAGGAGGAGGACTAGAGAGAGCTGTTGTGACTGTGAGAACAGGAGGACAACTAGAGAGAGCTGTGGTGACTGTGAGAGCACCAGACGGAGGAAGAGGAGGAAGATGAGGAAAAGGTCTCTCCTCTGCTCCACTCAAGTGATACACACAGAGAGAACATATAGGCTGCATCCCAATTCTCTACACTTGCACTTTCACACTTCCTGTCGTTGATCTCAAAGTATTTAATTGGTGTAATCATTGCCTAGAGGGTTTCCACCGTGGTTAAATCTATGATGGGACTTTGGGAAAAGGGTGAAAATACAATTGGGATGTAGAAATAGAGAACATAGAGTCGGCAAGACGGGTCACATGGCCTCCTGGCATGGTTCCGTTATCCTTACATCAACTCAGCCTTCTTGGTCGATGGAGATTTGGGACATGGCTCCCTCCCATTCATGTATATTCGCCTTCTCATCAAGATGCTCAAGTTCGTCGTTTGTTCTTTTATAAATTTCCTCCATATATTATATATTAAACATTCCACTATAATTGCTTTCCGTCCAAGACAATCCTATTCTTTCTCAACAAACTTTCTGCGTTGCGTTTCTGTAAATTCTGAGTCCATCAAACAGGAAGTGCAACAGGAAGTGACGTCATCGTCATTCGGGTGATTTGACCTGCTTTTTCTGTCCGTTGACAATGATCTCTAGAACGTTGGTGAGGTCCATCATCTTTCCCAACATCTCCATGATGTCTTGGTGGTCCCTGGCTCCTTCGATAAACTCCTCCAGAGTCAACTCACCTGGAGGTGTGAAGAATTAAAAATACATAGAACAAGATATACATTGGCTTCCTAGACGATAGCAATTAAAACATTAAAAAGCTAACTTAAATTCCAACCCCTGGGAATACCTATCTGTTTTATGTGTAAGCTCACCCATTTCAATAAATGTACTTCTCTAAATGTTGATCATTCTTACCTTCGTTATTTATGTCAACCTTCTCATAAATGAGGGTCACAATCTCCTCCGTAGGAGGGTCATAACATCTGGTGATGTCCTGGATGGCCTGAAGTAATCAAAACAGAACAAACAGCTGAAGTCACAGAGAATATCATTAGAAATAAGTGTTTTTATACTTTCATGTCATCCTCTGGGGTTCTATCATCCTCTGGGGTTCTGTCATCCTCTGGGGTTCTGTCATCCTCTGGGGTTCTGTCATCCTCTGGGGTTCTGTCTTCCTCTGGGGTTCTGTCATCCTCTGGGGTTCTGTCATCCTCTGGGGTTCTATCATCCTCTGGGGTTCTGTCATCCTCTGGGACTCTATCATCCTCTGGGACTCTGTCATCCTCTGGGACTCTGTCATCCTCTGGGACTCTGTCATCCTCTGGGACTCTGTCATCCTCTGGGGTTCTGTCATCCTCTGGGGTTCTGTCATCCTCTGGGGTTCTGTCATCCTCTGGGGTTCTGTCATCCTCTGGGACTCTGTCATCCTCTGGGGTTCTGTCATCCTCTGGGACTCTGTCATCCTCTGGGGTTCTGTCATCCTCTGGGGTTCTGTCATCCTCTGGGGTTCTGTCATCCTCTGGGACTCTGTCATCCTCTGGGACTCTGGGGTTCTGTCATCCTCTGGGGTTCTGTCATCCTCTGGGGTTCTGTCATCCTCTGGGACTCTGTCATCCTCTGGGGTTCTGTCATCCTCTGGGGTTCTGTCATCCTCTGGGGTTCTGTCATCCTCTGGGGTTCTGTCATCCTCTGGGACTCTGTCATCCTCTGGGACTCTGTCATCCTCTGGGACTCTGTCATCCTCTGGGGCTCTGTCATCCTCTGGGGTTCTATCATCCTCTGGGGTTCTGTCATCCTCTGGGGTTCTGTCATCCTCTGGGGTTCTGTCATCCTCTGGGACTCTGTCATCCTCTGGGGTTCTGTCATCCTCTGGGACTCTGTCATCCTCTGGGGTTCTGTCATCCTCTGGGTTTTCTTGGTACTTTTCAATTGTTTTTAACTGTTTATACAAATTGTTTTACCCAAATATCAATCAATCAGGTCTACTGTGTCTGAGGTATACAACAGCATTTAAACATGATCGTGTCTATAGTGAGGCCCCACATCACTTTGGGACCTATATTCTCCTGCAGTGTGCACTCATTCATTACTTTCCACCATATTTTTTTTTTTTTACCAGTCATTTCCTTTCAAATCAGTGAAAGGAAGTGAACAAGTGCACACTTTAGGAGGAAGGCGGGATAATTGAGGACTCTGTTACCATATAAGGGCTTGAGTAGTCAGTAGCACGACGGTTCTGTCCGATTGGTCTACTCTGAGATGTAAAGCGTAAACACTAGGCCCCAGAATATATCCTCAGATAGAGTCCATTGACCGTTTGGACTGTTTGAAGCTATCAAGCCAATCCACAACAGTCAGTTACTGTTAAGTATTTGTTTATAACACTCTACTTTCTTAGTTCACCGATTAGCCTTAAAACAAAAAAAATACTCTTATAGGAAATGTTTCCTCTAAACAGGATAAGACATATTTTTTTTAATGACTGCGTCTTTGTGGTGACTTAAATAGGACATCTCTAACAGGATGAATAAGAAACTGAATCCAACTCTGAATTCTACGGTATCTTTTACTGCTATATAATTTCCAGCGTAGCTAGCTAGCAATGCAGCAAATTGATCGACAACATACAGTAGTGAGGAATATATTTAGGTTAGGATTAGATTAGCAACCCTTTGTTGATGTGTACCGTCTTGTTGTCGGCTATTTAAACCTTTCTGATCCCTTCACAGTTAATCTCTCTGGAGTCTATTTTCAGTGGAGATATAGAGAGTCTATAATGTTCCTCAAGGCTCTGAGACTGATAAAGATCCCTGTATAAAATCACAGCAACTAAATTACATAAATAATAAATAAATATAGAAGCCCACCTTGAATATTGTCCCCATTTCATCTTGGTCAATTTTGCCGTTTCCGTCCTGATCGAAAAGTTTGAAGTACCATTTCAGTTTTTGGTTGATTTCTCCTTTCAGCATCAGACTGACTGCTGCTATGTATTCAACGAAGTCTATATATCCATCCTGGAAGAGAGAGAGAGAGAGAGGGAGAGATAAATATGATTGTTAGACAACAACAAAAAAAGAGAAGAGATACTTACTATAACTTTCTGGTTAACACCAACACCTAATGTAATTATAATAGCCCAATAAAGTTGCCTCTCAAGGATGCCTCTCAAAGTTGCCTCTCAAGGATGCCTCTCAAAGTTGCCTCTCAAGGATGCCTCTCAAAGTTGCCTCTCAAGGATGCCTCTCAAAGTTGCCTCTCAAGGATGCCTCTCAAAGTTGCCTCTCGTGGATGGTCTATGTCAGATATACCCAGAGTGCTGAGGGTACGCCAAATTTCCAATGAGGTTATACAATTTGGTGATGTTTTTTTCCTCGCCTGAGTAGCCTCGTTTCACTGCCAGAAAATAAAATGAAACCATCTAGTGTTCAGCGAAATAACAACACAATGTCAAATACAGGTAGCCTAGTCAAATAATTAACATCCAATCACATTAGCCGTTACTCTCTCGTGGGAATTCCACTAATGGTCCGTATGGAGTCAAAAGTAGCTGCTGTTCGTGTTGGTCCACTGCAGCATCCACCGAGAGGCTCTTGCTGCCAAGGTATTGCCTGACAACTTGAAAGATGTTTTGGACACTACAGTGAAAATGGTTAACTTTGTTAAAGCAAAAGGCCCCTGAACTCGTGTATTTTCTGCACTTTGCAATGATATGAGCAGCGACCATGTAACGCTTTTACAACATACAGAAGTGCGCTGGTTATCAAGGGGCAAAATATTAACATGTTTTTCTAAACTGAGAGACGAGCTTAAAGTTTTCTTTACTGACCATAATTTTCAATTGCATGATGAGTTTCTCACACGACTGACCTATCTGGGTGATGTTTTTTCTCACCTGAATGATCTGAATCTAGGTTTACAGGGACTCTCCGCAACTATATTCAATGTGCGGGACAAAATTGAGGCTAAGATTAAGAAGTTGGAGCTCTTCTCTGTCTGCATTAACAAGGACAACACACAGGTCTTTCCATCATTGTATGATTTTTTTGTCTGCAAATGAACTCAAGCTTACGGACAATGTCAAATGTGATATAGCGAAGCACCTGAGTGAGTTGGGTGCGCAATTACCCAGATACTTTCCCGAAACGGACGACACAAACAACTGGATTCGTTATCACTTTCATGCCCTGCCTCCAGTCCACTTACCGATGTCTGAACAAGAGAGCTTCATCCAAACTGCAACAAGCGGTTCTGTGAAAATCTAATTTAATCAGAAGCCACTGCCAGATTTCTGGATTGGGCTGCGCTCGGAGTATCCTGCCTTGGCAAATCGCTCTGTTAAATACACTGATGCCCTTTGCAGCCGCAGTTGAAGTCAGAAGTTTACATACACCTTACGCCAAATACATTTAAACAACGCTTTTCCACAATTCTTGACATATAATCCTACCAAAAATTCCCTGTTTTAGGTCAGTTAGGATCACCACTTTATTTTAAGAATGTGAAATGTCAGAATAATAGTAGAGAGAATGATTTATTTCAGCTTTTATTTCTTTCATCACATTCCCAGTGGGTCACAAGTTTACATACACTCAATTAGTATTTGGTAGCATTGCATTTAAATTGTTTAACTTGGGTCAATCATTTCGGGTAGCCTTCCACAAGCTTCCCACAATAAGTTGGGTGAATTTTGGCCCATTCTTCCTGACAGAGCTGGTGTAACTGAGTCAGGTTTGTAGGCCTCCTTGCTCACATACACCTTTTCAGTTCTGCCCACAAATGTTCTATAGGATTGAGGTCAGGGCTTTGTGAAGGCCACCCCAATACCTTGACTTTGTTGTCCATAAGCCATTTTGCTACAACTTTGGAAGTATGCTTGGGGTCATTGTCTATTTGGAAGACCCATTTGCGACCAAGCTTTAACTTCCTGACTGATGTCTTGAGATGTTGCCTCAATATATCCATATAATTTTCCTTCCTCATGAAGCCATCTATTTTGTGAAGTGCACCAGTCCCTCCTGCAGCAAAGCACCCCCACAACATGATGCTGCCACCCCCGTGCTTCACGGTTGGGATGGTGTTCTTCGGCTTGTAAGCCTCCCCCTTTTTCCTCCAAACATAACAATTGTCATTATGGCGAAAAAGTTATATTTTTGTTTCATCAGACCAGAGGACATTTCTCCAAAAAGTACGATCTTTGTCTACCATGTGCAGTTGCAAACCGTAGTCTGGCTTTTTTATGGCGGTTTTGGAGCAGTGGCTTCTTCCTTGCTGAGCGGCCTTTCAGGTTATGTCGATATAGGACTCGTTTTACTGTGGATATAGATACTTTTGTACCTGTTTCCTCCAGCATCTTCACAAGGTCCTTTGCTGTTGTTCTGGGATTGATTTGCACTTTTCGCACCAAAGTACATTCATCTCTAGGAGACAGAACGCGTCTCCCTCCTGAGCGGTATGACGGCTGCGTGGTCCCATGGTATTTATAATTCCGTACAATTTTTTGTACAGATGAACATGGTACCTTCAGGCGAAATTGCTCCCAACGATGAACCAGACTTGTGGAGGTCTACAATTTTTTTTCTGTGGTCTTGGCTGATTTCTTTTGATTTCCTCATGATGTCAAGCAAAGAGGCACTGAGTTTGATGGTAGGCCTTGAAATACATCCACAGGTACACCTCCAATTGACTCAAATGAAGCTTTTAAAGCCATGACATCATTTTCTGGAATTTTCCAAGCTGTTTAAAGGCACTGTCAACTTAATGTATGTAAACTTCTGACCCACTGGAATTGTGATACAGTGAATTATAAGTGAAATAATCTGTCTGTAAACAATTGTTGGAAAAATGACTTGTGTCATGCAAAAAGTAGATGTCCTAACCAACTTGCCAAAACTATAGTTTGTTAGCAAGAAATTTGTGGAGTGGTTGAAAAATGAGTTTTAATGACTCTTAACCTAAGTGTATGTAGACTTCTGACTTCCACTGTATATGAGAGTGGATTCTCGGCCATCACTAACATGAAAACTAAATACAGGCACAGACTGTGTGTGGAAAATGATTTAAGACTGAGACTCTCTCCAATACAACCCAACATTGCAGAGTTATGTGCATCCTTTCAAGCACACCCTTCTCATTAACCTGTGGTGAGTTATTCACAATTTTCAATGAACAAATAAGGTTTTATATGTAAGATGGTTAAATAAAGAGCAACATTATTGATTATTATTATATTATTATTTGTGCCCTGGTCCTTTAAGAGCTCTTGGTCACTTCCCCTCGAGCCGGGTTGTGACAAAAACTCACACTCATTATTATCTTTAATAAATGTATTGTATAGTGTGTGTGTGTGGCAGGCTTACAATGATGGTAAAAAAAAAAACATTTGAGAGTGCGCTGACCCTGGTGCTAGAGGGGGTACAGCTGGAGGTTGAATGTTTGAAGGGGTACGCTGACCCTGGTGCTAGAGGGGGTACAGCTGGAGGTTGAATGTTTGAAGGGGTACGGGACTATGAAAAATGTTGGAACCACTGCTCTATGTCAACAATAAGACATGAAGGTCTAGGTCAACAATAAGACAGCATTCAAAGGGTTCATAACTGAGTTATATGAAGATTATAACAGTTTCTTACAGGTAAGTCATCAGTCATATGTTATATTAGTGAAGTCTTTCAACCTGAGCTACAGGCTTAGAAAGTTCAAGGGGGCATGGTGGATGATGGCATCCTGTGGTGAGCTGATGTGTGGTTAGCTGATGAGCTGATGTGTGGTTAGCTGATGTGTGATGAGCTGATGTGTGGTGAGCTGATGTGTGGTTAGCTGATGTGTGGTGAGCTGATTAGCTGATGTGTGGTTAGCTGATGTGTGGTTAGATGATTAGCTGATGTGTGGTTAGCTGATGTGTGGTTCGCTGATTAGCTGATGTGTGGTGAGCTGATTAGCTGATGTGTGGTGAGCTGATTAGCTGATGTGTGGTTAGCTGATTAGCTGATGTGTGGTTAGCTGATGTGTGGTTCGCTGATGTGTGGTTCGCTGATTAGCTGATGTGTGGTTCGCTGATGTGTGGTTAGCTGATGTGTGGTTAGCTGATGTGTGGTGAGCTGATGTGTGGTTAGCTGATTAGCTGATGTGTGGTGAGCTGATGTGTGGTTAGCTGATGTGTGGTTAGCTGATGTGTGGTTAGCTGATTAGCTGATGTGTGGTTAGCTGATGTGTGGTTAGCTGATTAGCTGATGTGTGGTGAGCTGATTAGCTGATGTGTGGTTAGCTGATGTGTGGTTAGTGATGTGTGGTGAGCTGATTAGCTGATGTGTGATTAGCTGATGTGTGGTTAGCTGATGTGTGGTGAGCTGATGTGTGGTTAGCTGATGTGTGCTTAGCTGATGTGTGGTTAGCTGATGTGTGGTTAGCTGGTTAGCTGATGTGTGGTGAGCTGATGTGTGGTGAGCTGATGTGTGGTGAGCTGATGTGTGGTTAGCTGATGTGTGGTTAGCTGGTTAGCTGATGTGTGGTCAGCTGATGTGTGGTTAGCTGGTTAGCTGATGTGTGGTTAGCTGATGTGTGGTGAGCTGGTTAGCTGATGTGTGGTTAGCTGATGTGTGGTTAGCTGATGTCTGGTTAGCTGGTTAGCTGATGTGTGGTTAGCTGATTAGCTGATGTGTGGTTAGCTGATGTGTGGTTAGCTGATGTGTGGTGAGCTGATGTGTGTTTAGCTGATGTGTGGTGAGCTGATGTGTGGTTAGCTGATGTGTGGTTAGCTGATGTGTGGTGAGCTGATGTGTGGTTAGCTGATGTGTGGTGAGCTGATGTGTGGTTAGCTGATGTGTGGTTAGCTGATGTGTGGTTAGCTGATGTGCAGTGAGTTGATGTGTGGTTAGCTGATGTCTGGTTAGCTGCTTAGCTGATGTGTGGTTAGCATTAATTAAGGCACACATTGGTGGTGAATGAGGTGAGTTTCTCTCCTTACCATGTAAGCGCTGTGAGCATCTTGAACAGGGCTATATTTCAGCATTAAGACCAGAGGAGGTGTGGTATTTGGCCAATATACCACGGCTAAGGGCTGTTCTTAAACACGACGCAACACGGAGTGCCTGGATACAGCCCTTAGCCGTGGTATATCGGCCATATACCACAAACCCCCGAGGTGCCTTATCGCTATTATAAACTGGTTACCAACGTAATTAGAGCAGTAATAATAAATGTTTTGTCATACCCGTGGTTTTGTCACACCCTGATATACCACGGCTTTCAGCCAATCAGCATTCAGGGCTGGACCCCACCCAGTTAATAATAATATATGAATCAAATCAATTCATACTTTCATTTTTATTTTTTATTTTTTTTAAATGGTGGATCAGCTTAGTATTGCGGAAAGAATATTGCTTCCATCAATGTAATTGTCTGCATCATTTCCGATCCCCCATATATTTTTAGGGTAAACATATATATCCACATACATACACGTATGCATCCATATACACATATATACATACACATACCTATATAGACATACATACTTTTTAAAGAATATACCTTTATTATTCCCCACAAACCCTACAACCCTTCCCCCAATTGGAGTCAACCAATAAACACTTAGGCTTCTACCTTCAGGTTATATATCTTATACACATTTTACAGACACAATCTATTTTACAATAGTTACATTTTGTTTGTTTTTAGTCCTTCCTCTATTTCTGATGCCCATCCAGTTTCTATTTGTAACTGTGCTATTTCAAAAAAAGTTCTGAACCTATATACATTTTACAGACCCCTGTATGTTTTACATTGTTTATCTTGTTATTAGTCCCACCCTTTAGCTCCATTCAACCCCTCCCATCTATCTCTCAACACCATCCATTTTGGATTTCTATTTAAAAATATATATTTTTCAACTTAATTTTTTCAATTTATACTTAATTAATGAATCATCCATCAGTTGCCAATGCTCATCTTTCTATTCCTGGTGGAACCATGTCTTTGAACAGACAGAGAGACAGAGAGACAGAGAGAGAGACAGAGAGAGAGACAGAGAGAGAGACAGAGAGAGAGAGGAGACAGAGAGAGAGAGAAAGTGAGAGAGACAGAGAGACAGAGAGAGAGACAGAGAGAGAGAGAGAGAGAGAGAGAGAGAGAGAGAGAGAGAGAGAGAGAGAACGAACAAGGGTTTTCTTACCCCATCCATGTCGAAGGTAAAGAAGACCTGGTCGACGTAGCTGCTAGCTTCTTCTGTCATCCCTTGCATCTCCAGCATAGTCTTCAACTCAAACAACGTGATGAGTCCCGAAGGAGACTCTTTCATGAACTTGTTGTACCAGTGGTGCATGTCCTCTGCCAGGATATCGTCCAGGTTAGACTCGTAGGCCCCCATTCTTTCTTATTCCTACAGACACGTCCTGCTTCTGCCTAGGAGAGAGAGGTGGGCCTGGGGTCTGGGGCCTGCCTGCAGAGAGAGCTAGCTAGAAAGGTTGGCGGAGGGAGCAGAGCCGGAGGCGAGGTGAGGTGTAGTGGAGAACAACGCTTCAAGTGGCTGACTCTTGCTGCATTGACTCTCTCATAATCTGCTTGAGTTAAGCCGCCCTCACCAGCTACTAAGAAAAGAGGTAACCCTATAATGAGATAACTGGACAGCTCTTCCAAGAACCTGGGGACATCTAGGCTTCAACAGGCGTAAAGTGTGGGGGGGGGGGGGGGCCCATGATTGGCTCGTTGGACAGAGACGTCCCACCAAGGAGAACAGTGATGGGGTAGAACGTGCAGGTGTAGTCCGCAACTCCCTGACACTATAACTCTAGTTTGAATCAACGTTGTTTCCACATATTTGACAGTTTTTCCCAATTGTTAAAACGCGTTTGCTGAAACCACATCGCAGGTATTCAAAACACAAAACAGACAATTTTCCCCAACTATGCATACAAACTATGCATACAAATGAGACACACACACACACACACACACACACACACACACACACACACACACACATCAAATGAATCTAACTTAGTGACAATCGAGATCAAACTAATGTGACATATTCAAAACACTACTATCAGAACCTATTTCAGTGTAAAGACTTAGATGTTGTTGTTATGCTGTATATTGTTTGTGTTTACTCAAACAAGAAAGGAACACAAATGCAAAAAAAAATTGTTTTAAATTTGAACATGACTCAATACATGTGAAACAGCATACTGTAAGCACATATATAGTAAAAATGCAAACATAAAGTAAATATATTTTGCATATGCAAAGGAAGAAAAATGTTCCTGTTTGTACTACTGTACGTTACGGAAATCAAAATCATAACTGTAAAGTGAAGAAACATTGCGAAAACAATGGATCATGTCTGTTGTTTTGGTCCGGACACAGATTTTTCATCAACATCACAGGCTCCTTGGCCAGTCAGCGGGGGAAATAACTTCAGTCATGACGCTTCCTCCCCTGACAGGAAGACACCACAGGGCTCCTTTACCAAGGTTCCGTTCTAGGACCACTATTGTTTTCACTATATATTTTACCTCTTGGGGATGTCATTCGAAAAACATAATGTTAACTTTCACTGCTATGCGGATGACACACAGCTGTACATTTCAATGAAACATGGTGAAGCCCCAAAATTGCCCTCGCTAGAAACCTGTGTCTCAGACATAAGGAAGTGGATGGCTGCAAACTTTCTACTCTTAAACTCGGACAAAACAGAGATGCTTGTTCTAGGTCCCAAGAAACAAAGAGATCTTCTGTTGAATCTGACAATTAATCTGGATGGTTGTACAGTCGTCTCAAATAAAACTGTGAAGGACCTCGGCGTTACTCTGGACCCTGATCTCTCTTTTGAAGAACATATCAAGACTGTTTCAAGGACAGCTTTTTTCCATCTACGTAATATTGCAAAAATCAGAAACTTTCTGTCCAAAAATGACGCAGAAAAATTAATCCATGCCTTTGTTACTTCTAGGTTGGACTACTGCAATGCTCTACTTTCCGGCTACCCGGATAAAGAACTAAATAAACTTCAGTTAGTGCTAAATACGGCTGCTAGAATCCTGACTAGAACCAAAAAATGTGATCATATTACTCCAGTGCTAGCCTCCCTACACTGGCTTCCTGTTAAGGCAAGGGCTGATTTCAAGGTTTTACTGCTAACCTACAAAGCATTACATGGGCTTGCTCCTACCTATCTTTCCGATTTGGTCCTGCCGTAAATACCTACACGTACGCTACGGTCACAAGACGCGGCCTCCTAATTGTTCCTAGAATTTCTAAGCAAACAGCTGGAGGCAGAGGTTTCTCCTGTAGAGCTCCATTTTTATGGAATAGTCTGCCTACCCATGTGAGAGACGCAGACTCAGTCTCAACCTTTAAGTCTTTACTGAAGACATATCTCTTCAGTAGGTCCTATGATTAAGTGTAGTCTGGCCCAGGGGTGTGAAGGTGAACGGAAAGGCTGGAGCAACGAACCGCCCTTGCTGTCTCTGCCTGGCCGGTTTCCCCTCTTTCCATTGGGATTCTCTGCCTCTACCCCTATTACGGGGGCTGAGTCACTGGCTTACTGGTGTTCTTCCATGCCGTCTCTGGGAGGGGTGCGTCACTTGAGTGGGTTGAGTCACTGACGTGGTCTTCCTGTCTGGGTTGGCGCCCCCCCTTGGGCTGTGCCGTGGCGGAGATCTTTGTGGGCTATACTCGGCCTTGTCCCGGGATGGTATGTTGGTGGTTGGAGATATCCCTCCAGTGGTGTGGAGGCTGTGCTTTGGCAAAGGGGGTGGGGTTATATCCTACCTGTTTGGCCCTGTCCGGGGGTTTCATCGGATGGGGCCACAGTGTCTCCTGACCCCTCCTGTCTCAGCCTCCAGTATTTATGCTGAAGTAGTTTATGTGTCGGGGGGCTAGGGTCAGTCTGTCACATCTGGAGTATTTCTCTTGTCTTTTCCGGTGTCCTGTGTGAATTTAAATATGCTCTCTCTAATTCTCTTTCTTTCTCTCTCTCGGACGACCTGAGCCCTAGGACCTAGGACCATGCCTCAGGACTACCTGGCCTGATGACTCCTTGCTGTCCCCAGTTCACCTGGCCGTGCTGCTGCTCCAGTTCCAACTGTTCTGCCTGCAGCTATGGAACCCTGACCTGTTCACCGGACGTGCTACCTGTCCCAGACCTGCTGTTTTCAACTCTCTAGAGACAGCAGGAGCGGTAGAGATACTCTCAAAGATCGGCTATGAAAAAGCCAACTGACACTTACTCTTGTGATACTGACTTGTTGAACCCTCGACAACTACTATGATTATTATTATTTGACAATGCTGGTCATTTATGAACATTTTAACATCTAGGCCATGTGCTGTTATAATCTCCACCCGGCACAGCCAGAAGAGGACTGGCCACCCCTCATAACCTGGTTCCTCTCTAGGTTTCTTCCTAGGTTTTGGCCTTTCTAGGGAGTTTTTCCTAGCCACCGTGCTTCTACACCTGCATTGCTTGATGTTTGGGGTTTTAGTCTGGGTTTCTGTACAGCACTTTGAGATATCAGCTGATGTAAGAAGGGCTTTATAAATACATTTGATTTGATATGTTCATGGGGATTTGCGATCATACACCGTTCACCGCCATGCTGAAAACAACCCCTCTATAGTGTTTGAGACATTGGGAATATGGTGAGAGATAGAGAATTGTAAACCTGGGATGGTCATGGAACCAGATGTGGATCTGAGCAGTCTGATTTAAACATACATTTGCTACTCAGGATCACCTGGCCCTCTCTGCTCTGGCTGAAAACGATTGTCATGTAAAAGTATTCAGGAAACTAAGGATGTGGACAGTGTTGTATGGTCCATGGGTGGCATGGTGATGGAAGACCACATTGTGGCTCACCGCTGCGCATATGGTGACATTTCCCCCTGCGCTGGCCAGGTACCCCCCTGCTCTGGCCAGGTACCCCCTGCTCTGGCCAGGTACCTCATGATATTTCCCCCTGCCCTGGCCAGGTACCCCCTGCGCTGGCCAGGTACACCCCTGCGCTGGCCAGGTACCCCCTGCTCTGGCCAGGTACCTCATGACATTTCCCCCTGCTCTGGCCAGGTACCCCCTGCTCTGGCCAGGTACCTCATGACATTTCCCCCTGCTCTGGCCAGGTACCTCATGACCTTTCCCCCTGCGCTGGCCAGGTACCTCATGACTGGCCAGGTATCTCATGACATTTCCCCCTGCGCTGGCCAGGTACCTCATGACTGGCCAGGTACCTCATGACCTTTCCCCCTGCGCTGGCCAGGTACCTCATGACTGGCCAGGTATCTCATGACATTTCCCCCTGCGCTGGCCAGGTACCTCATGACTGGCCAGGTACCTCATGACATTTCCCCCTGCGCTGGCCAGGTACCTCATTGATGGCGAGTTGACCAATGATGTTCCTTCCTCTCCTCCTCGTCTTCGCCTAAATTTAATCCAGCCTCATCTATGAATATGAGTTCCTGGGGCGATGGCACGGACATCCAACTCCAAGGATTCTCTGAAATGACAGTAAATACTGTAATTTCTGTATAGTAAAGTTCACTGGCAACATCAATGAGTCTCTAATGTTTTATGAGTGTAATACTACTACATTAATTACTTGGACATATTCCGTACCGTTTATCCTTCACTCTTTGGGAATTCCTTTCAAACGGGTCTCTGTAGATTTGCTTCATCCGGAGTTGGTGTTTCTTAAGGATGGGGGCTATGGTTGATAAACTCACTCTGATGTTATGGAAGATGGCAGGGGTTTTTCAATCATCTGTTGTTGGACTTCCCCTGTAGTCTTACGCCATTATTTTCAACTACCGTTTGCACAATGGCAGCTTCCTGTTAGTTCTGTAAACAGACGCGCTCTACCACCATGTGGTCTTCGTCTTTCAGTTCTACCAAAAACAAAAATAGCATACGGTACAGTAAACACTACAGTAATACAGTATACAAGATAAACATGTTACAAAGTAGTATAGCTCCCAATTTCATACATACAGTAATACATGAACCATTGACTTTGTTTCCCCTTACAGGATGTATTGGAATCTACAGTCTTTACTGTGCTTTATGTTGTACTATTGTCAAGTAGTAAAAGTACTAGAGAGGTCCAATGTCTGCAGTACAAACCTCTTCTCATTGTGGAACGTCTGGATGATTGATGCTACGGTGAAGTGGCTCATATTGGGCAGCACTCCCTGCCCAGCCTCTCTCAAGGTCAAACCATGGTGGACCACATGGTCTGCCCAGCCTCTCTCAAGGTCAAACCATGGTGGACCACATGGTCTGCCCAGCCTCTCTCAAGGTCAAACCATGGTGGACCACATGGTCTGCCCAGCCTCTCTCAAGGTCAAACCATGGTGGACCACATGGTCTGCCCAGCCTCTCTCAAGGTCAAACCATGGTGGACCACATGGTCTGCCCAGCCTCTCTCAAGGTCAAACCATGGTTGACCACATGGTCTGCCCAGCCTCTCTCAAGGTCAAACCATGGTGGACCACATGGTCTGCCCAGCCTCTCTCAAGGTCAAACCATGGTTGATCACATGGTCTGCCCAGCCTCTCTCAAGGTCAAACCATGGTGGACCACATGGTCTGCCCAGCCTCTCTCAAGGTCAAACCATGGTGGACCACATGGTCCACCGCAGTCACCCGAATTTCATCAGGGATTTATTCTCCTTGTTCTTTTTCCAACCTACCAACCTACATCTACCTCTCTGCCAAGTTTGCTTCCATTGTTCTCCATCCACAGGAGTACTCACCTGCAACCTTTTTATCCATACCAAAGGTCTGATTGCAAAGTGTAATCTGGTTCAGGTTATTAATCAACCTACCAGGGTGTTTACAAACACTACAGGAACAAGATCATCCACATGTATCGATCACATTTTTACTAATACTGTAGAACCTTGTTCTAAAGCTGTATCTGTACCCATTGGATGCAGTGATCACAATATATAGTGGAAAGCCAAAGTTCCAACAGACCTAATAATAGTGTATTTTTGTTGTGACTCTTATGTGGATGATGTTAAAAATATTTGTTGGTCTGATGTGATTAATGAGGAGCATCCAGACGCTGCACTTGATGAATTTATCAAATTGCTTCTTTCAATTATTGCTAAACATTCACCTGTTAAGAAACTGACTATTAGAACTGTTAAGGCTCCATGGATTGATGAGGAAATGAAAAACTGTATGGTTGAAAGAGACGGGGCAAAAGGAGTGGCTAATAAGTCTGGCTACACATCTGATTGGTTTACTTACTGCAAAATGAGAAATGATGTGACTAAACTCAACAAAAAGAAGAAGAAACTGTATCGTGAAGACAAGATCAGTGATATAAAGTACTTTAAATGAAATGATGGGCAGAAAGACAAATTCAACTCCATCTTTCATCCAATCAGATGGCTTATTCATCACAAAACCATTTGAGGTTGCCGATTATTTTAATGATTAACTTCATTGGCAAAGTGGACAAATTTAGGCAGGAAGTGCCAACAACGAACAGTGAGCCATCATACTCTTGCATAAAAAAAAATAATAATAATGAAAGAAAAGCATTGCAAGCTTGAATTTTGTAAAGTTAGTGAGGGAGAGGTGAAAAAACATTGTTATCGATCAATATTGACAAACATCCTGGCGTTGACAACTTAGATGGAAAGCTACTGAGGATGGGAGCTGACTCTATAGCCACTCCTATCTGTCATATCTTTAATCTGAGCCTAGAGGAAAGTCTTTGTCCTCAGGCCTGGAGGGAAACCAAAGTAATTCCACTACCCAGGAGTGGTAAAGCTGCCTTTACTGGTTCTAACAGCAGACCTATCAGCTTGCTGCCAGCTCTTAGCAAACTGTTGGAAAAAAATAGTGTTTGACCAAATACAATGCTATTTCTCTGTAAACAAATGAACAACAGACTTTCAGCATGCTTATAGAGAAGGGCACTCAACATGTTCTGCACTGACACAAATGACTGATGATTGGTTGAAATAAATTGAAAATAAGAAGATTGTGGGAGCTGTACTGTTAGATTTCAGTGCAGCCTTTGATATTATTGACCATAACCTGTTCGTGCCGTGGCAGAGATCTTTGTGGGCTATACTCGGCCTTGTCTCAAGATGGTACGTTGGTGGTTGAAGATATCCCTCTAGTGGTGTGGGGGCTGTGCTTTGGCAAAGTGGGTGGGGTTATATCCTTCCTGTTTGGCCCTGTCCGGGGGTTTCATTGGATGGGGCCACAGTGTCTCCTGACCCCTCCTGTCTCAGCCTCCAGTATTTATGCTACAGTAGTTTATGTGTCGGGGGGCTAGGGTCAGTCTGTTATATCTGGAGTATTTCTCCTGTCTTATCCGGTGTCCTGTGTGAATTTCAGTATGCTCTCTCTAATTCTCTCTTTCTCTCTTTCTTTCTTTCTTTCTCTCTCTCGGAGGACCTGAGCCCTAGGACCATGCCTCAGGTCTACCTGACATGATGACTCCTTGCTGTCCCCAGTCCACCTGGTCATGTTGTTGCTCCAGTTTCAACTGTTCTGCCTGCGGCTATGGAACCCTGACCTGTTCACCGGACGTGCTACCTTGTCCAAGACCTGCTGTTTTAAAATCTCTAGAGACAGCAGGAGCGGTAGAGATACTCTCAATGATCGGCCATGAAAAGCCAACTGACATTTACCCCTGAGGTGCTGACCTGTTGCACCCTCGACAACCACTGTGATTATTATTATCTGACCTTGCTGGTCATCTATGAACATTTGAACATCTTGGCCATGTCCTGTTATAGTAAATCAGGCATCCATCTCTCCTGTTATAGTAAATCAGGCATCCATCTCTCCTGTTATAGTAAATCAGGCATCTATCTCTCATGTTATAGTGAATCAGGCATCTATCTCTCATGTTATAGTAAATCAGGCATCTATCTCTCCTGTTATAGTAAATCAGGCATCTATCTCTCCTGTTATAGTAAATCAGGCATCAATCCTGTTATAGTAAATCAGGCATCCAGCGCTCCTGTTATAGTAAATCAGGCATCCAACGCTCCTGTTATAGTGAATCAGGCATCCACCTCTCCTGTTATAGTGAATCAGGCATCCAGCCCTCCTGTTATAGTAAATCAGGCATCCAGCACTCCTGTTATAGTAAATCAGGCATCCAGCCTTCCTGTTATAGTAAATCAGGCATCTATCTCTCTTGTTATAGTAAATCAGGCATCTATCTCTCCTGTTATAGTGAATCAGGCATCCATCGCTCCTGTTATAGTAAATCAGGCATCCAGCCCTACTGTTACAGTGAATCAGGCATCCAGCGCTCCTGTTATAGTAAATCAGGCATCCAGCCCTACTGTTATAGTAAATCAGGCATCCAGCCCTACTGTTATAGTGAATCAGGCATCCAGCGCTCCTGTTATAGTAAATCAGGCATTCAGCGCTCCTGTTATAGTGAATCAGGCATCCAGCTCTCCTGTTATAGTAAATCAGGCATCTATCTTTCTTGTTATAGTAAATCAGGCATCCATCTCTCCTGTTATAGTGAATCAGGCATCTATATCTCCTGTTATAGTGAATCAGGCATCTATCTCTCCTGTTATAGTAAATCAGGCATCTATCTCTCCTGTTATAGTAAATCAGGCATCCATCTCTCCTGTTATAGTGAATCAGGCATCTATCTCTCCTGTTATAGTAAATCAGGCATCCATCTCTCCTGTTATAGTGAATCAGGCATCCATCTCTCCTGTTATAGTAAATCAGGCATCCATCTCTCCTGTTATAGTGAATCAGGCATCTATCTCTCCTGTTATAGTGAATCAGGCATCCATCGCTCCTGTTATAGTAAATCAGGCATCCAGCCCTCCTGTTATAGTGAATCAGGCATCTATCTCTCCTGTTATAGTGAATCAGGCATCCATCGCTCCTGTTATAGTAAATCAGGCATCCAGCCCTCCTGTTATAGTGAATCAGGCATCTATCTCTCCTGTTATAGTGAATCAGGCATCCATCGCTCCTGTTATAGTAAATCAGGCATCCAGCCCTCCTGTTATAGTAAATCAGGCATCTAGCGCTCCTGTTATAGTAAATCTGCCTTTAGAAGATCAGTCCTGTTGAAAACAGGATTAAAGAGGAAGGCAGGCAGGAAGGCACACCAGGCCAGCCAACATGCCAGGCCAGCTGACACAGACAAACGGCTCTGACAGCCAATGTCTATGAGCTCTTGGCATGGAGTATTACTAGGCAGTAGGCTTACTACCAGGGGATCCTTCGCTCTCACAGCATGAGATAATTAAAAAATATATATTTGTGTTTAACTAGGCTAGTCAGTTAAGAACAAATTCGTATTTACAATGACGGCCCAACTGGGGAACAGTGGGTTAACCGCCTTGTTCAGGGGCCGAATGACAGATTTTTACCTTGTCAGCTAGGGGAATTCGATCCAGCAAACCTTTCGGTTACTGGTCCAACGCTCTAACCACTAGGCTACCTGCCTATGAATTAATTCTATAATATCTTAGAATATCTTGGTCTTTCTTCCTCTTTGACCTGAAACCAGTTTCTACAGTATTCCATCTGTATGATCAGTATTCTCAATCTCCTCCTCCAAAGCAGGAGCATTCAGCATTAGCTTTACATGGAAACATCCGGCTGTAGGCTCAAATATAATATAAAGGACCAGTGGATGGAAGAACTGTGAATGTCCTGTGTTTTAAATATAGATTTCCACACTACGAGGTTGAAATAATACTGTGAAACTGTGAAAATTATGATAATGCCGTTTTAGTGTAAGAGCTGTTTGAAAAACGCCGCCAGAAATTTCAGCCCGTTTTGGTGGGATGAAGTTTTGGCCTGCCTAGTGACATCACCAGGCGGTAAATTAGTTAATAGACCAATAAGAAAGAGAGTTCTAAAACCTCTCAGCCAATAACAGCTAGTTTCCAGTTTTCCCCCCTCCCCTTTCAGACCACTCCCAGATAGTCCTAGCAAAATTCCTTCTTGAGAAATTGCTCTTTGCTAAGAAGCAATTTTTTGTTTATTTTCAACCATTTTAATTGAAAACAATCACAGTAAGGTACTTGTTAACTACAAATTATTTGATATTGACATAAAAAAAAAAAAAAAATTAAACCTGCACTGGACCTTTAATAAAGTCTTCTAGAAGAATCTACACCCATGTATAGCCTGCTGAGACATATAAACCTATTATACTCATCTCATCCCAGGATCCAGTCCTCTGGCGGCAGACTTAGCGCGTGGGAACACAGCCAGGCGAGCTCCAAATAGCACTTTATTTTAAGGTACTGTTTCCAGTATTTACCTGGTATTTATAAATTGTAGTAAAAAGGGGTACTTTCTGGAAATTTAGGCTACTTAAAATAATTTAAAACAATAGAACAAGCAATACACAAGTTACTATTGTGTAATAACCATTGACCTTTCTAAGGAGACACCTGATCATTTCTGAACCCGGTGTTTAATACCTTTTACAGATAAAAAACATGTGAAAATCTGAATTTTTTCATAAGTTTACTATTCCGTTAGTCAACACTTTTCCAACTCTTTTGCTTGTGCGTCAAACTCGGATTTTACTACACAATTTCAGCAACTGTAAATGTTTTTTTTTTTAAAGTCGTACCAAGAAATCATTTCCTTTTCCATTGTCTGCCGTCCATCCTTAGCTGTTGTTGTTGGATCCACATTAACCTTTAAACTCTGGTGACATGTTATTGTCCGTAACTGTGGCAACAAATGTCAATCAATTACAAAGTCAGATGTCAACTGACTCAGGCTTAAACAGACGATCTGGACATTTCCTGGATTCCTCGAGCTACGAACTCACCGCTGCTTAATGACCAGGAGGAAGAGGAGGAGGAGGAAATTAACCCCTAGCCTCTTCAGGGCATATACAAGCACACTGATGACATCATTGATATTGCAAGTACTATATCCCCCCCAAAAAAACACAGTTATACTGGAGTTAAGTAGCGCAGTACTTTTGAGTATTAGTGCAGTTTTTGGAAAGTACTGCGTCTGAAATTACAGTACACCCTGTTGGTTCAGAGAGCAGTGTAGAGACAGTAGAGACAGTAGAGGTACAAAGACACATGGAACATCAGGAGACAGTAGAGACAGTAGGGACAGTAGAGACAGTAGAGACAGTAGGGACAGTAGCGACAGTAGAGGTACAGAGACACATGGAACATCAGGAGACAGTAGAAACAGTAGGGACAGTAGAGACAGTAGAGGTACAGAGACACATGGAACATCAGGAGACAGTAGAGACAGTAGGGACAGTAGGGACAGTAGAGACAGTAGGGACAGTAGAGGTACAGAGACACATGGAACATCAGGAGACAGTAGAGACAGTAGGGACAGTAGAGACAGTAGAGTTAGTAGTGGTACAGAGACACATGGAACATCAGGAGACAGTAGGGACAGTAGAGACAGTAGAGACAGTAGGGACAGTAGGGACAGTAGGGACATTAGTGGTACAGAGACACATGGAACATCAGGAGACAGAAGAGACAGTAGAGACAGTAGAGACAATAGAGACACGGAACATCAAGAGACAGTAGGGACAGTAGAGACAGTAGGGACAGTAGGGACAGTAGAGACAGTAGTGGTACAGAGACACATGGAACATCAGGAGACAGTAGGGACAGTAGGGACAGTAGGGACAGTAGAGACAGTAGTGGTACAGAGACACATGGAACATCAGGAGACAGAAGAGACAGTAGAGACAATAGAGACACGGAACATCAAGAGACAGTAGGGACAGTAGAGACAGTAGGGACAGTAGGGACAGTAGAGACACGGAACATCAAGAGACAGTAGGGACAGTAGAGACAGTAGAGACAGTAGGGACAGTAGAGACAGTAGAGACACGGAACATCAAGAGACAGTAGGGACAGTAGAGACAGTAGAGACAGTAGGGACAGTAGAGACAGTAGGGACAGTAGAGACAGTAGGGACATTAGAGGTACAGAAATACATGGAACATCAGGAGACAGTAGAGACAGTAGGGACAGGATATAGTATATAGTAATCCTTCTAACCCCCCCCCCCTAAAAGATTTAGATGCACTATTGTAAAGTGGTTGTTCCACTGGATATCATAAGGTGAATGCACCAATTTGTAAGTCGCTCTGGATAAGAGCGTCTGCTAAATGACTTAAATGTAAAATGTAAATGAACAGTAGAGACAGTAGAGGGACAGAGATACATTATCAGCACCTAGTGATCAGTCATGTGGATCACGGACAACTTCTGTACAGGAAAACAGGTAAACAGGAAACAGGAAAACAAGAAAACAGGAAACAGGAAACAGGAAAACAACAAAAGTGCAACTTTCTGCAGGTTGAATATCGTGGTCACTCAAGTCATTGCTTCTGCATAGCTGAGAATGAAACGACAATTGGATTTGAGTGACACAGCACCCAGTTAGCGGTATGAGGCAGAGGGATTGTTTTGGCTAACGAAGACAATTCCTTCCAGAATACAATAATAAAATAAAAAATAACATTTATTTCACAAAATTACAAAATGCAGTTTCCAATCAATTCGTGTAAAATGTAAAAGAATATAAAGATTGACGCAATGCCTCATATTGGAATAGTCCTCCCCTCAGACATAATATATATACTACAGAGTAGGTATCAGGAAGTCACATCACAACAGATAAAAACATCTGGCTTGGCCACAGACATTGTTAATCCACTTTGACACTTTATAACACGCTAAAATAATACACTGTCAAACACCGCGTATAAACACTTAATGTCAACACCTCATTCCAAAAGTACACTTAGGCCTTTCCATTCTCTTGGCTACTTGAGATAAATGGAATGATTGGAATATGTAGAAAAGTCTCATCAATGTCTATTTGTCATACAGTCTGTCAGGTTGTACATGCCACTGATACAGTAGTAGTGGTCCAGTTTCACAGGATTCCACTGTGTGTGTCTGTCTGGGTTGGTCCATGGGTTCTATGTATCTGTCGGGATATTCTACTCGATCAGGTGGGTCTCTTGATCTGCTCATCCTCGTGCTGGGGAAACTCTAAAATAAAGAAACACATTTTTGTTTAAAAACACTAGAAAGCAAACATATCTCCCCTCTTTCTGGCTGTGGCCTCATCCTCATGTCACTTCCTCATCCTCATGTCACTTCCTCATCCTCATGTCACTTCCTCATCCTCATGTCACTTCCTCATCCACAAGTCACTTCCTCATCCTCATGTCACTTCCTCATCCTCATGCCACTTCCTCATCCTCATGTCACTTCCTCATGTCACTTCCTCATCCTCATGTCACTTCCTCATCCTCATGTCACTTCCTCATGTCACTTCCTCATCCTCATGCCACTTCCTCATCCTCATGCCACTTCCTCATCCTCATGCCACTTCCTCATCCTCATGCCACTTCCTCATCCTCATGTCACTTCCTCATCCTCACGTCACTTCCTCATCCTCAAGTCACTTCCTCATCCTCATGTCACTTCCTCATGTCACTTCCTCATCCTCATGTCACTTCCTCATCCTCATGCCACTTCCTCATCCTCATGTCACTTCCTCATCCTCATGTCACTTCCTCATGTCACTTCCTCATCCTCATGTCACTTCCTCATCCTCATGTCACTTCCTCATGTCACTTCCTCATCCTCATGCCACTTCCTCATCCTCATGTCACTTCCTCATCCTCATGTCACTTCCTCATCCTCAAGTCACTTCCTCATCCACAAGTCACTTCCTCAAGTCACTTCCTCATGTCACTTCCTCATCCTCAAGTCACTTCCTCATCCTCAAGTCACTTCCTCATCCTCAAGTCACTTCCTCATCCTCATGTCACTTCCTCTGAGATATGGCAACATCATCAAGACAGCAAAAACATGACAACCCTACAGACAGTCAGACTGTTTCACGACAATGTCTTACCCCCCAGATTATTGCATAATATTCACCAATACAGCACGCCACTTCTGCTCTCACCAGTCACTGCAAAGGACAAAGAATAAAGAGACACGCCGTTAAGAATAACATCACAGGAACATTTCAGAATTTTTTATTAATTTGTTTATATTTACAGATAATATTGTTATATTGTGAGCGCATGTGTGCCACTCTCACCCTGCATGCCCAGTGTGTGTGTCTCACCCTGCATGTCCAATGTGTGTGTGTGTCTCACCCTCCATGTCCACTGTGTCTCACCCTGCATGTCCAATGTGTATCTCACCCTGTATGTCCAGTGTGTGTGTATGTGTCTCACCCTGCAAGTCCAGTGTGTCTGTCTCACCCTGCAAGTCCAATGTGTATCTCACCCTGTATGTCCAGTGTGTGTGTCTCACCCTCCATGTCCACTGTGTCTCACCCTGCATGTCCAATGTGTATCTCACCCTGTATGTCCAGTGTGTGTGTGTGTGTCTCACCCTGCATGTCCAGTGTGTCTCACCCTGCATGTCCAATGTGTGTCTCACCCTGTATGTCCAGTGTGTGTGTGTGTGTGTGTGTGTCTCACCCTGCAAGTCCAGTGTGTCTGTCTCACCCTGCATGTCCACTGTGTCTCACTCTGCATGCCCAATGTGTATCTCACTCTGTATGTCCAGTGTGTGTGTGTGTGTGTCTCACCCTGCAAGTCCAGTGTGTCTGTCTCACCCTGCATGCCCAGTGTGTCTCACCCTGCATGTCCAATGTGTGTCTCACCCTGCATGTCCAATGTGTATCTCACTCTGTATGTCCAGTGTGCGTGTGTGTGTGTCTCACCCTGCAAGTCCAGTGTGTCTGTCTCACCCTGCATGTCCAATGTGTATCTCACCCTGTATGTCCAGTGTGTGTGTGTGTGTGTGTGTGTGTGTCTCACCCTGCATGTCCAGTGAAGCCGGGTGTATATACAGTGGGTGGTTGAGCTCAGGGTCTTGGTCATAGAGAGACTGTCTGAAGACATTATACACCATCTCTCTGCTCAGAGTGAACTGCTCCAACTCAGCATTATTCAGGGGCATCAGGAACCCCAGCCGGTAGTCAGCTACCACAGAGCCGTTTCTGAGAGGAAGATCAGACCAGACAGTCAATCATACAGTCGTCTCAAATAAAACTGTGAAGGACCTCGGCGTTACTCTGGACCCTGATCTCTCTTTTGAAGAACATATCAAGACTGTTTCAAGTACAGCTTTTTTTCCATCTACGTAACATTGCAAAAATCAGACATTTTCAGTCCAAAAATGATGCAGAAAAATTAATCCATGCTTTTGTCACTTCTAGGTTAGACTACTGCAATGCTCTACTTTCCGGCTACCCGGATAAAGCACTAAACAAACTTCAGTTAGTGCTAAATACGGCTGCTAGAATCCTGACTAGAACCAAAAAATTTGATCATATTACTCCAGTGCTAGCCTCCCTACACTGGCTTCCTGTTAAGGCAAGGGCTGATTTCAAGGTTTTACTGCTAACCTACAAAGCATTACATGGGCTTGCTCCTACCTATCTTTCCGATTTGGTCCTGCGTACATAACTACACGTACGCTACGGTCACAAGACGCAGGCCTCCTTATTGTCCCTAGAATTTCTAAGCAAACAGCTGGAGGCAGGGCTTTCTCCTATAGAGCTCCATTTTTATGGAATGGTCTGCCTACCCATGTGAGAGACGCAGACTCAGTCTCAACCTTTAAGTCTTAATTGAAGACTCATCTCTTCAGTAGGTCATATGATTGAGTGTAGTCTGGCCCAGGGGTGTGAAGGTGAACGGAAAGGCACTGGAGCAACGAACCGCCCTTGCTGTCTCTGCCTAGCTGGTTCCCCTCTTTCCACTGGGATTCTCTGCCTCTAACCCTATTACAGGGGCTGAGTCACTGGCTTACTGGTGTTCTTCCATGCCGTCCATGGGAGGGGTGCGTCACTTGAGTGGGTTGAGTCACTGACGTGGTCTTCCTGTCTGGGTTGGCGTACCCCCCTTGGGTTGTGCCGTGGGGGAGATCTTTGTGGGCTATACTCGGCCTTGTCTCAGGATGGTACGTTGGTGGTTGAAGATATCTCTCTAGTGGTGTGGGGGCTGTGCTTTGGCAAAGTGGGTGGGGTTATATCCTTCCTGTTTGGCCCTGTCCGGGGGTTTCATCGGATGGGACCACAGTGTCTCCTGACCCCTCCTGTCTCAGCCTCCAGTATTTATGCTGAAGTAGTTTATGTGTCGGGGGCTAGGGTCAGTCTGTTATATCTGGAGTATTTCTCCTGTCTTATCCGGTGTCCTGTGTGAATTTAAGTATGCTCTCTCTAATTCTTTCTTTCTCTCTCTCAGAGGACCTGAGCCCTAGGACCATGCCCCAGGACTACCTGGTCTGATGACTCCTTGCTGTCCCCAGTCCACTGGGCAGTGCTGCTGCTCCAGTTTCAACTGTTCTGCCTGCGGCTATGGAACCCTGACCTGTTCACCGGACGTGCTACCTTGTCCTGGACCTGCTGTTTTGGACTCTCTATCTACCGCAGCTGCTGTATCTAACTCTGAATGATCGGCTATGAAAAGCCAACTAACATTTACTCCTGAGGTGCCGATCTGTTGCACCCTCTATGATTATTATTATCTGACCCTGCTGGTCATCTATGAACATTTGAACATCTTGGCCATGTTCTGTTATAATCTCCACCCGGCACAGCCAGAAGAGGACTGGCCACCCCTCATAGCCTGGTTCCTCTCTAGGTTTCTTCCTAGGTTCTGGCCTTTCTAGTTTGTCCTATCCACTGTGTTTCTACATCTGCATTGCTTGCTGTTTGGGGTTTTAGGCTGGGTTTCTGTACAGCACTTTGAGATATCAGCTGATGTAAGAAGGGCTTTATAAATACATTTGATTTGAATCATCATGTCCTTGCTACGACCAAGAGTTTTCCCAGAAGACTTGACCAAGAAAAACAGGCTTTACTGTAATTATATATGATTGCGGAAAGTACTGCATCGTACTGGAAATAGACAGCCTTTCAATAAAGACAGTAGAATATGTATTACTTTGTTTTACAATGTGTTACCTGAAGTCAGAGATTTCAACACTGGAGAAGTAGCGACTCAGGGCCGGAGATGAACTGTAGAGCTCAGACAACTGAGTGGAGAGAGAGAGGTGGAGTGGAGAGAGGTGGAGTGGAGAGAGGTGGAGGGGAGAGAGGTGGAGGGGAGAGAGGTGGAGGGGAGAGAGGTGGAGTGGAGAGAGGTGGAGGGGAGAGAGGGAGAAGTGGAGTTGAGAGAGAGAGAAAAAGGGAAAGAGAGAGAGAGAGGAGGGGAGAGAGAGAAAAAGAGAGAGAGGGGGAGGGAGGGAGAGAGGAGAAAGTGAAAGTGAAGGAAAGAGCACGAGAGAGAAAATGAGAGTAAGAATGAGTGTGTGAATGTATTTCCTTGGAACTCAACTACCTCTCACTGTCATGGAATTTCCCTTGTTCCAGTTAACCCCTCCCCTTTCAGATTCCTTCCACTTTCTAACTTACACTGATAACACCAGAATACGCTAAACTCCTGTCCAGGGACAAGTTTGACAGAACAATAAATTAACAGGTGGTGGTATTTCAATTATTATGTTTTTTTTGCATGATAATACTGTTTAAAATTTTGAGAATAAATATTTTGAGAATAAAGTCGCAGTTATATTTCAAGATTAATGTAGGAGACTTGGTTAAGGTCATGACTCCCTGGCAACACCGTAGAAACGCCTGAGTTAAATGATCTGTTGAAACTATACATCCTTGCTCTTTTATAAAATAATAATTTATGATATTATAAGTATTAGGACCTGGTTAAGGTTGCGCCGCGGATTCCTTTCAGGAGGAACCGCGGTTACATACATAGGTAGAGATGCTCGGGGTGTGTGTGTATGCATGGGCGGGGTGTGTGTGTGTGTGGGCGGGGTGTGTGCGTATGCATGGGCGGGGTGTGTGTGTATGCACGTGTGTGTGTGTGTGTGTGTGTGTGTGTGTGTGTGTGTGTGTGTGTGTGTGTGTGTGTGTACCTGGTGTAGTGTGTGTGTGTACCTGGTGTAGTGTGTGTGTGTGTGTGTGTGTGTGTGTACCTGGTGTAGTGTGTGTGTGTGTGTACCTGGTGCAGTGTGTGTGTGTGTACCTGGTGTAGTGTGTGTAGTGTGTGTGTGTGTGTGTGTGTGGTAAAAAGTAGGGGCAAAAAACAAATGGCCATAAATCTAGTGATCTAATAACCTTGTTCACTCAATCTAGAGATGTCATTTATTTATACATTTGTTTACTTAACCTTTATTTAACTAGTCAGTTAAGAACAAATTCTTATTTACAATGACAGCCTACAGGGGAACAGTGGGTTAACTGCCTTGTTCAGGGGCAGAACGACAGATTTTTTGCCTTGTCAGCTCAGGGATTTGATCCACCAACCTTTCGGTTACTAGCCCAACGCTCTAACCACTAGGCTACCTGCTTCTCTAACCACTAGGCTACCTTCCTCTAACCACTAGGCTACCTGCCTCCTCTAACCACTAGGCTACCTTCCTCTAACCACTAGGCTACCTGCCGCTCTAACCACTAGGCTACCTGCCTCTCTAACCACTAGGCTACCTGTCGCTCTAACCACTAGGCTACATGCCTCTCTAACCACTAGGCTAAGCTACCTGCCTCTCTAACCGCTAGGCTAGGCTACCTGCCTCTCTAAGCACTAGGCTAGGCTACCTGTCGCTCTAACCCCTTGTCTAGGCTACCTGCCGCTCTAAGCACTAGGCTAGGCTACCTGTTGCTCTAACCACTAGGCTACCTGTTGCTCTAACCACTAGGCTACCTGTCGCTCTAACCACTAGGCTACCTGCCTCTCTAACCACTAGGCTAGGCTACCTGCCTCTCTAACCACTAGGCTACCTGCCGCTCTAACCACTAGGCTAGGCTAACTGCCTCTCTAACTACTAGGCTACCTGCCTCCTCTAACCACTAGGCTAGGCTACCTGTCTCTCTAACCACTAGGCTACCTGCCTCTCTAACCACTAGGCTACCTGCCGCTCTAACCACTAGGCTAGGCTACCTGCCTCTCTAACTACTAGGCTACCTGCCTCCTCTAACCACTAGGCTAGGCTACCTGTCTCTATAACCACTAGGCTACCTGCCTCTCTAACCACTAGGCTAGGCTACCTGCCTCTCTAACCACTAGGCTACCTGTCTCTCTAACCACTAGGCTAGGCTACCTGCCTCTCTAACCACTAGGCTACCTGCATCTCTAACCACTAGGCTACCTGTCTCTCTAACCACTAGACTACCTGCCTCCTCTAACCACTAGGCTACCTGCCTCCTCTAACCACTAGGCTACCTGCCTCCTCTAACCACTAGGCTACCTGCCTCCTCTAACCACTAGGCTACCTGCCTCCTCTAACCACTAGGCTACCTGCCTCTCTAACCACTAGGCTACCTGTCTCTCGAACCACTAGGCTAGGCTACCTGCCTCTCTAACCACTAGGCTACCTGCCTCCTCTAACCACTAGGCTACCTGCCTCCTCTAACCACTAGGCTACCTGCCTCTCTAACCACTAGGCTACCTGTCTCTCGAACCACTAGGCTAGGCTACCTGCCTCTCTAACCACTAGGCTACCTGCCTCTCTAACCACTAGGCTACCTGCCTCCTCTAACCACTAGGCTACCTGCCTCCTCTAACCACTAGGCTACCTGCCTCTTCTAACCACTAGGCTACCTGCCTCCTCTAACCGCTAGGCTACCTGCCTCCTCTAACCACTAGGCTTCCTGCCTCTTCTAACCACTAGGCTACCTGCTCCTCTAACCACTAGGCTACCTGCCTCTCTAACCACTAGGCTACCTGCCTCCTCTAACCACTAGGCTACCTGCCTCCTCTAACCACTAGGCTACCTGCTCTAACCACTAGGCTAGGCTACCTGCCTCTCTAACCACTAGGCTACCTGTCTCTCTAACCACTAGGCTACCTGCCTCTCTAACCACTAGGCTAGGCTACCTGCCTCTCTAACCGCTAGGCTACCTGTCGCTCTAACCACTAGGCTACCTGCCTCCTCTAACCGCTAGGCTACCTGCCTCCTCTAACCACTAGGCTAGGCTACCTGCCTCTCTAACCACTAGGCTAGGCTACCTGCCTCTCTAACCACTAGGCTACCTGCCTCCTCGAACCACTAGGCTACCTGCCTCCTCTAAACACTAGGCTACCTGCCTCCTTTAACCACTAGGCTACCTGCCTCCTCTAACCACTAGGCTAGGCTACCTGCCTCCTCTAACCACTAGGCTAGGCTACCTGCCTCCTCTAACCACTAGGCTAGGCTACCTGCCTCCTCTAACCACTAGGCTAGGCTACCTGCCTCTCTAACCACTAGGTTAGGCTACCTGCTTCTCTAACCACTAGGCTACCTGCCTCCTCTAACCACTAGGCTACCTGCCTCCTCTAACCACTAGGCTACCTGCCTCCTCTAACCACTAGGCTAGGCTACCTGCCGCCCCAAATCTAATAACCTCCACGCACACACCACATTTCCCCATGGCAATTGCAGACTATAGGCACGAACTCTTCTAACCGGCCATGGTGCATTATGAGCACAAACAAAAAACGTTCTTGGCTTTGTCACTGACTGAAGAGAACTGGGACTGAGTCCTTGTCTGGTCTGACATCCGAATTCGCTACAACATTCTGCTGCGTAGCCTAGGTGAACACTTTGCAAAGAATATGTGCATAATGGAAGCTATTAACGACCTTATCCGGGGTGCTTTACTAACAGTAGTATTTCTCCCTATTGACAACTATCCTAATGGCTACAGGCTAGTAGGCTATGTGAAACAAGCGAAATGTTAATATATCAACAAAGTGGAGACACAATTCAACGGCTCAGACACGAGACATATGTGGCAGGGTCTACAGACAATCACGGACTACAAAAAGAAAACCAGCCACGTCAGGGACACCGACTTCTTGCTTCCAGACAAATTAAACACCTTCTTTGAGGATAATACAGTGCCACCGACGCGGCCCGCTACCAAGGACGAGACAGGCAAGCAGTGTTATTCAGCCAATCATGAATCAGCTGGCATAATTTTTATGGATAAACTGGAAAAAGGTTTAAAAAAAAAAACGAAACGAAGATCAGTTAGTTTGCAGTGTTTCCAGCTTCAGTTTGAAGTGGATGTATCCAAATAAATGTCACTAGAAAACATCTTAAACAAATGCTAATGCTGCTACTTTGTTGTTATTATATCTGCACGGTTTGACGTGACTGTAAATTAGCCGTAGTTGGCTAGCTAGCAAGCAAGGGATAAGAACGTTGCCAGCCAATATGGAACATTCTAGAACGTTGCCAGCCAATATGGAACATTCTAGAACGTTGCCAGACAATATGGAACATTCTAGAACGTTGCCAGACAATATGGAACATTTAAAACCAACGACTGGGTCGCTTCTCGGGAATTATCACTTAAATATACAGTTTTCTAGCTCTGAATCTCTACTTTTATCCAATGAAAAAAATAACAATTTCAATAACAATTATAGTCCTGTCCAACGGCTGTGGGAGGAATTAACAATGAAGATGGAGCTTTACACAAGTCTCCATGGGAGGAAGCGGCAACTCAACTCAACTCAACTCAAGTCAAGTCAACTCGTGCATTTCCAACACCAGCTAATCTGTTTGAATATATTCATGGATGGATTCTTGAAATAATTAGTCATCTAAATATCTCTCTGTTTCTCTCTCTGTTTCTCTCTCGCTCTCTGTTTCTCTCTCTCTCTCTGTTTCTCTCTCTTGCTCGCTCGCTCTCTCTCTTGCTCGCTCGCTCTCTCTCTTGCTCGCTCGCTCTCTCTCTTGCTCGCTCGCTCTCTCTCTTGCTCGCTCTCTCTCTTGCTCGCTCTCTCTCTTGCTCGCTCTCTCTCTGTTTCTCTCTCTCTCTGTTTCTCTCTCTCTCTGTTTCTCTCTCTCTCTGTTTCTCTTTCTCTCGCTCTCTGTTTCTCTTGCTCTCGCTCTCTGTTTCTCTCTGTTTCTCGCGCTCGCTCGCTCGCTCTCTGAATGAATTTTCTATAAATGATGATAGACTATATAGGCAGTCTATAACATTTATTGGTTGTTAGCATCATATCTCCATCATATCTATCGGTCAAGGATGGGAGGAGTGTCACGTCCTGACCATAGAAAGATGTTATTTTCTATGGTAGAGCAGGCCAGGGCGTGACAGGTTTTTTTCTTTCTAGTTTAGTTTTTCTATGTTGTGATGTTCTAGTTTTTGTATTTCTACGTTGGGCTTTGTGTGGGATGATCTCCAATTAGAGGCAGCTGGTCATCGTTGTCTCTAATTGGAGATCATACTTAAGTAGGTGTTTTTCCCCTCCTGGGTTTGTGGGAGATTGATCTCGAGTAAGTGTATGTTAACTCTTCGTCACGGTTTGTTGTTTTTTGTTCATTCAGTTTATTTTGTATGTATCGCATAGTTTCACAGTTCAATAAAATGTGTGGAACGATAATCACGCTGCACTTTGGACCGTGACAGTGAAGGATGCATCGGTTATCCCAAAACAGGGGCATTGTCTCCATTCTAGGCTATTTATCTCAGGTATACCTACCTACCTGAGACTATCACTGGTTCACCTTATAGAGTCTAGTGGCCTGTTGGCTGTTAGTCATTTTAATCTCTCTCTCTCTCTCTCTCTGTCTCTCTCTCTCTGTCTCTCTCTCTCTCTCTCTGTCTCTCTCTCTCTCTCTGTCTCTCTCTCTGTCTCTGTCTCTCTCTGTCTCTCTCTCTCTGTCTCTCTCTCTCTCTCTCTCTCTCTCTCTCTCTCTCTCTCTCTCTCTCTCTCTCTCTCTCTCTCTCTAAAATAACCAAGGTTCAAAATAACCATACATTCAACAATAATCATACAGTAGAGTACATGTGCAGGTTCATTGGTCTGTCAGACACTGTCCCTCATCTTATGGCAGGCAGCAATGTAGTGCGCTGCCAACACACAGCTCTCTGCGTCCTCCCCCAACAGGATGGGTAGCCTATCCTCATCAGAGAGGTCTTTGAAACCTTGAATAAGGGTTTCAAATTTGGGGAAATGACACTCTCTAATTGTTTTATGTTTTTGAACTGTCGTCAGGAAATGCAGCTCTGTCTCAGGTTCTGCTGTGGTGCAGTGGTTGCACAGCCTTTCCTCTACAGGGAGCCATGTTTTCCTGTGTCTACCCTTCTCAATCGCAAGGCTGTGCTCACGGAGCCTGTACTTTGTCAAGGTTTTTCTAAGGTTTTGATCAGTAACCATGGTCAAGTAGTTAGCCACGGTGTACAGTCGATTTAGGGCCAGATAGCACTGCATTTTGCTTTGTGCTTGTGTTTCCCAATAAGCAATGTAGTTTTGTTTTGACTGTGTTGTAATTTGGTTTATTCTGATTGATTGGATGTTCTGGTCTTGAGGCTTCAGTGTGTTAGTAGAACAGGTTTGTAAACTCAGCCCCAGGACCAGCTGGATGAGGGGACTCTTTTCTTTGCTCAGCTCTTGGCATTGCAGGGCTTGGTGATGATATGAGAGGGGGTCACTGTATTTTAGATGTTTCCAAAACTTAATTGCTCTTTTGAGTTTATATTATTAGTGGATATTGGCCTAATTCTGCCCTGCATGCATTGTTTCTAGTTTTCCTCTGGACATGTAGGAGAATCTTACAGAACTCTGCACGCAGGGTTTCAATGGGGTGTTTGTCCCATTTGATGAAATCTTGTTTCGCAAGTGGACCTCACACCTCGCTGCCATAAAGTGCAATTGGTTCAATGACATGTTCAATTCGTTTTAGCCAAATTTTAACAGGTATTTCAATTTGAATTAGCTTTTTAATGGCATAGAATGCCCTGTGTGCTTTCTCTCTCAGTTCATTCACTGCCTCATTAAGGTGTCCAGTTGAGCTTATTTTTAAACCTAAGTAATTGTAGTGTGTGCAGTACTCTATATATTTAAACCTCAGTAATTGAAGTGTGTGCAGTACTCTATATATTTTGTACCAATTGAGAACTTTGGTCTAATTCCCTAAGATCTGGATCTTCTCTGGAAAATCATTATTTTAGTCTTTTTGGGGTTTACTGCCAGGGCCCAGGTCTGGCAATACTGCTCTAGCAGGTCTAGGCTCTGCTGTAGGCCATGTGCTGTGGGTGACAGCAGGCATAGGTCATCTGCGAAGAGTAGGCATTTAACTTCTGAATTGTGGAGACTAACACCAGGGGCTGAGGATTTTTCTAGAATAGTGGCCAATTCGTTGATGTAAATACTGAAGAGTGCAGGGCTCAGATTGCAACCCTGACGAAGGCCCCGTCCCTGGTTAAAGAATTCTGTTATTTTCTTGCCAATGTTAAAGCTGCACATATTGCCAGTATACATTGACTTAATTATGTAATATGTTTTACCCCCTACACTACTTTCAATAACTTTGTAGAACAGTCCTGTATGCCAAATAGAATCAAATACTTTTTGGTAGTCGATAAAGCAAGCGTATATTTTGGTGGACATGTTTCTCTATCAGGGTGTGTAGGGTGTAAATATGATCAGTTGATCAAATTAAACAGTTTTAATATAGCCAATTGAAATTTGGCACTAGTGAGTTTGAGCATCTCATTTAGGATGCCATCAGGTCTCATTTAGGATGCCATCAGGTCCGCTCTAGTCCTCTCCCTCTTTCTCTAGTCCTCTCCCTCTCTCTCTAGTCCTCTCTCTCTAGTTCTCTCTCTAGTTCTCTCTCTCTAGCGCTCTCTCTAGTTCTCTCTCTCTAGCGCTCTCTCTAGCGCTCTCTCTCTCTAGCGCTCTCTCTCTCTCTAGCTCTCTCTCTCTCTCTCTCTATCTATCTCTAGCTCTCTCTAGTTCTCTCTCTCTCTCTAGTTCTCTCTCTCTCTAGTTCTCTCTCTCTAGTTCTCTCTCTCTCTCTCTCTCTAGTTCTCTCTCTCTCTCTCTCTCTAGTTCTCTCTCTCTCTCTCTCTCTCTAGTTCTCTCTCTCTCTAGTTCTCTAGTTCTCTAGTTCTCTAGTTCTCTCTCTCTCTAGTTCTCTCTCTCTAGTTCTCTCTAGTTCTCGCTCTCTCTAGTTCTCGCTCTCTCTCTAGTTCTCGCTCTCTCTCTAGTTCTCGCTCTCTCTAGTTCTCGCTCTCTCTCTCTAGTTCTCGCTCTCTCTCTCTAGTTCTCGCTCCCCTCAATCCGTGACCTACATTCACAAGATAATAAGCAAAGACCTATGAGTCTACTTCATTGGAGGTGTAGCATACACTACCGGTCAAAAGTTTTAGAACCTACTCATTCAAGGGTTTGTCTTTATTTTTACTATTTTCTACATTGTAGATTAATCGTGAAGACATCAAAACTATGAAATAACTGTCACGAAGTCTACTGAAGGTGGCTCCTCTCCCTGTTCGGGCGGCGCTCGGCGCTCGTCGCCGGCCTACTAGCTGCTCTTTTCCTTTTCGGTTGGTTTTGTCTGGTTTTGTGTTACACCTGTTTTGAGTTAGGTAATTAGTGGGGTATTTAGTCTTGCTGTCCGGGTTTAGGTTTTTGTGCAGGATTGTTCGTTTGTTGCTTTTCGTGGGGTGTTTTAGTTTCTACAGTGTTTTTGTCGAGGACGTGATTTCTGTTATTGGACTGCGCTCCAGCCGCTTTAGGTGGACATTGTTATTGCTGTCTGGTACGGGTTTTCCTTGTTTATTTTTTCACATTTGGGTTTTTGTATTAGGAAAATAAACACCCTACTCCGTATATGTGGTCTCCTGCGCCTGCGCCTGACTTCAACCCCATCACTCTAGTGAGCTGTGACAATAACACATGTAGTAACCAAAAAAGTGTACTAAACCAAAATAGCCATCCTTTGCATTGATGACAGCTTTGCACACTCTTGGCATTCTCTCAACCAGCTTCACCTGGAATGCTTTGGAATGCAGTCTTGAAGGAGTTCCCACATATGCTGAGCACTTGTTGGCTGCTTTTCGTTCACTCTGTGGTCCGACTCATCCCAAACCATCTCAATTGGGTTGAGGTCGGGGGATTGTGGAGGCCAGGTCATCTGATGCAGCACTCCATCACTCTCCTTCTTGATCAAATAGCCCTTACACAGCCTGGAGGTGTGTTGGGTCATTGTCCTGTTGAAAAACAAATGATAGTCCCACTAAGTCCATACCAGAAGGGATGGCGTATCGCTGCATAATGCTGTGGTAGCCATGCTGGTTAAGTGTGCATTGAATTCCAAATAAATCACAGACAGTGTCACCAGCAAAGCACCCCCACACAATCACACCTCCTCCTCCATGCTTCACGGTGGGAACCACACATGCAGAGATCATCCGTTCAACCACACGGTTGGAAAAAAAAATCTCAAATTTGGACTCCAAACCGAAGGACAAATTTCCACCGGTCTACTCGTGTTCCTTGGCCCAAGCAAGTCTCTTCTTCTTATTGATGTCCTTTAGTAGTGGTTTCTTTGCAGCAATTCGACCATGAAGGCCTGATTCACGCAGTCTCCTCTGAACAGTTGATGTTGAGATGTGTCTGTTACTTGAACTCTGAGAAGCATTTATTTGGGCTGCAATTTCTGAAGCTGGTTACTCTAATGAACTTATCCTCTGCAGCAGAGGTAACTCTGGGTCTTCATTTCCTGTGACGGTCCTCATGAGAGACAGTTTCATCATAGTGCTTGATGGTTTTTGCGACTGCACTTGAAGAAACTTTCAAAGTTCTTGAAATCTTCCAGATTGACCTTTCATGTCTTAAAGTAATGATGGACTGTCATTTGTCTTTGCTTATTTCAGCTGTTCTTGCCGTAATATGGACTTGGTCTTTTACCAAATAGGGTTATTTTCTGTATAAACCCCCCCCCCCCACACACACACACACCTTGTCACAACACAACTGATTGGCTCAAACACATTAAGGAGGAAAGAAATTCTACAAATTAACTTTTAACAACGCACACCTGTTAATTGAAATGCATTCCAGGTGACTACCTCATGACGCTGGTTGAGAGAATGCCAAGTGTGCAAAGCTGTCATCAAGGCAAAGGGTAGCTATCTCAAATATAAAATATATTTAGATTTGTTTAACCATTTTTTTGGTTACAACATATGTGTTATTTCATAGTTTTGATGTCTTCATTATTTTCATACAATGTAGAAAATAGTACAAAAATAAAGAAACTTTTGAATGAGTAGGTGTTCTAAAACTTTTGACGGGGTAGTGTCCATAAAACACCATGCCATTATGCACACATTTGTAAGTTAACCTTTGGTTTCGACATATAGGCTGCTGGCCTAGCTGTTTCGCTCTCTCGGTGTTGACACACGCAGGGGATAGAGGATAACGTTGTAGCGAATTCGAAAGGCACCATGACAGGGACTGATGCACACAACTCGCAGTTTGACTACACACCATGGCCGTTAGAATAGAATGATATCGCTTCGGGGTTATCAAATAACGTCGCTCAAACAGAAGGGGGAACTAAAGAAAAAGAGTCACTGACAACAACGGAAACCATTTAGGAGGGGTTCTGAAAGACTCTCATGGGGATGTCCTCTGAAAGTTGACTAGCATCATCAACTGGGACCTAAAAAGACACCCACCATGAGAATCCACTACATCTGCCCAAGAAGAGGTAAACAAAAGAAAAAACCCACACCAAACTTAGACAGGAAGCAAACCAAAAAAGTGCAGGACAACATTGATGATCAGATAAAGGATAGTTTTTCTACAAATCAAATAGAGGAGAGCCAACTTAAGGTGTTAACCTTCCACATCTCTCAAGACAACTAGAGCACTAGACAAAGCCACTCTTAAATAGCACCTGGGTAATCAGAGGTTTAGACCCCTTCCCACTAACGAGGTGACAACCAGCACAGGAGTTACATATAGTGACTAACGAGGTGACACCAATCGGTGTGCCCTACATGCTGAAGTCCAAACTCAATACATAAATGGAAGAATGTGTGTGACGCCTGTTTGAACGAGTTTATTAGACCCCCAACACACCAGTGGAGGCTCCTCAGAGGAGTAAGGGGAGGACCATCCTCCTCAGTTAATTTCATTTTTAGATAAGCCTATACTAAATATATTCACGTCACCAAATAATTTATTAAAACACACTGTTTTTGCAAAGGTCTACAGTAGCCTCAACAGTACTCTGTAGGGTAGCGACATGGTGAAGCCGGTTGACAGCTAGATTCCGTTCTCCTCTGGGTACATGGGCTTCAATACAAAACATAGGAGGATCATGGTTCTCACTCCCTTCCATAGACTTACACAGTAATTCCGACATCTTCCAGAGGACATTGTCCAACCCTATCAGGGCTCTCCAACCCTATCAGGGACATGTTGTCCACCCAATCAAATGATCAGAGAATGAATATAGTACTGAAAGCATAAGCTACAGCTAGCTAGCGCTGCAGTACATAAAATATGGTGAGTGGTTAACTCAAAGAGAGAGAAAGACAATAGTTGAACAGTTTTGAACAAATTAATTTCTTCCAAAATTAAGGAGAAGCAAGAGAGAGTTAGCTATATTTCGTTGTACTTTTTTTCACTTACATAGTTAGCATCAAATGTAGCTAGCTAGTTTAGCCTACTCAAACAATCGGCTCAAACAGAGACAGAGAAGTACGCTATGTTAGCTAGCTGGCTATGGCTATCCAACACTGGAACTCTTCCAAGTCAATGTCTGGCTCTCCTGGTTTTATTTTTTTAATTTAACCTTTATTTAACTAGGCAAGTCAGTTAAGAACAAATTCTTATTTATAATGATGGCCTACCCCGGGCCAAACCCTAACCCGTACGACGCTGGGCCAATTGTGCGCTGCTTTATGGGACTCCCAATCACGGCCGGTTGTGATACAGCCTGGAATCGAACCAGGGTCTGTAGTGACACCTCTAGCACTGAGATGTAGTGCCTTAGACCGCTGCACCACTCGGGAGCCTTATACATTTTTTACCACCGGGGACCGCCGGTGTAACTGCTTAACTGCTTGCTGCTGACTGTACACTGTACTGCATGATTGTAGTGGGATTACTAACGCGTTAATTCTAGTAGCTATGTTGACCATGACGTGACAACAATGTAGGCTGTGTGTAGCGGTTAGCGGTTATGATATGAAGGTTTTGCTTAGAACGTTTTTTTTTTGTTGCCTGGTCACAGACAGCTAATGTGTTGTGCACTGAATTCCACAAGTGAAGGGAAAAGGTGAGAGGAGGAGGAGAGAGAGCGAAGTGACAGATGCGAGAAGGAATGATATATACAACGAGCTGTTTTGTATATGTGGCTGCTATGAAAATGAACTGCGTTTGCATTTGATCAGGGGTGATTGCGCCGATTCTATGGGGGGGAAAAACTATTCTATAAAACGGAAGCAAACGAGCTGTTTTGTATATGTGGCTGCTATGAAAGTGAACAGCGTTTGCATTTGATCAGGGGTGATTGCGCCGATTCTATGGGGGGGGGAAATATTCTATAAAACGAAAGCAAACGGGGATACTTAGTTGAATGTATTCAGCTGAAATGTGTCTTTCACATACCTTATTCGAGACTTGTGTGGTTCCTCATTCTGAAAAAGAATCTGTGGTGTATCCTCTTTCAGGTCCTACTTTAAGTAATATGGTTATTATGTGCTAAGAGAGCCTTGCTACTAAATCCAATTCTAAAGAATAGCTTCACCAGGTCATCAAACTCAGTCGTTTCAACAGCAACAGGGAACCAGGGAGATACGGCGAAATAGGCTATAAATGTGACTTTTTTAAAAACATTTTGACACTTTATTCTCAATATATATATATATTTAAATCCAAGTACCACCACGTTATCCTTTTTTTTCTCTTCACTTGTCCCTAATCCTCTTCCGTAGAATTCACAGCCAGATGATATGTTGTAGTAACTCACTTGTTATTAAACAAGCGTGCTTAAAACATGCATTCCTGATGAGTTGAAGGTCATAAATAGATTTACAGTGAGATTTCGAAACATTCCTGAAAGTCATAAATGCGAGGTACCTTCTCTTGTAGTTGGCTGGACAGGGCCTTACTCTGATTGGACGCTGGGGATAGCAGCTCTGGTATGAATATCTGATTGGTCAGTTTGAAGCTTCCGTTGAAACATCGCGGTAGCACAAACAAGGTTGGATTGTACTTCTCATCAGCGTCATCATGGATCACTGTTCAAACAGAGAGAAGGAGAGACAGACAGTGTCATGAATTACTGTTCAACCAGAGAGAAGGAGAGACAGACAGTGTCATGGATTACTGTTCAACCAGAGAGAAGGAGAGACAGACAGTGTCATGAATTACTGTTCAACCAGAGAGAAGGAGAGACAGACAGTGTCATGGATCACTGTTAAACCAGAGAGAAGGAGAGACAGACAGTGTCATTGATCACTGTTAAACCAGAGAGGAGAGCCAGACGGTGTCAGAACCAGACAGATAACACATGATCTACAACTCTAATGTTATTTTTAGTCACATGCATTATATATGAAGCAAGTCTAAGGCACATGTCCATACTGTGATCTAATCTATGTTATTCTCTCCTATTCTATTTTTGTCTATTCCATTCTGCTCTATTCCATTCTATTGTTGTCGCAACTTCCACCGAAGCCGTTTCCTCATTCGGCGTCACCGGTCTTCTAGCTATCGTCGATCCACTTTTAATTTTCCATTTGTTTTGTCTTGTTTTCCTACACACCTGGTTCTCATTTCCCTCATTAAGTGTTGTGTATTTAACCCTCTGTTCCCCCCCATGTTTTTGTGTGGAATTGTTTGTTTGTAAGTGCTTGTGCACATGTTTACTGGTGCGCGTCGGGTTTCGTACCCATGTAGGTTCATTTTGTATTGCCGTGGGTTTTGTAATTAAACTGCTCCGGCTATTTACCTAGTTCTGCTATCCTGCGTCTGACTTCACTGCCACCAGTTCCGCAACCCCTTTACAATTGTGGTAAAGACACGGATGAACTATGGACACCGGAGCATTAACAATAGAAGTGGAAACAGAAACGCTGTACCTAAACACAGAGCGAAGGAGACTCCAATCACCAGCAGGATGAGGAAGATGAGGAAGATGAGGATCATCCACCGTCTTCTGTGCGTGATGCAGGTCTACAAACAACACAATACACTTTACACTACACACAGCACACAATTTTACATTTTGGTCATTTAGCAGACCTTCTTATCCAGAACAATTTACAGTCTACAAACAGAACAACAAATCAATTTACAGACAAACAGATAGCAACACACAATAGTCTACAAACAGAACAACACGACTCAATTTACAGACAAACAGATAGCAACACACAACTGTCTACAAACAGCACAACACAATTATGTCCATAGGAATGCAATTCAATTCAACTGATTGCAATTGAGAGTACAGGATTTACAGGCCTACTGTAAATTGATTTGAATGAACGAGTGGTTTGTTTGTCGTAACCCCATGATGAATTTGCATGTAAAGTCTGAAGTCAAATACCAAAACTGCTATCACAGAGCCAGACCCTTCTCACAGCGCCAGACCCTTCTCACAGAGCCAGACCCTTCTCACAGAGCCAGACCCTTCTGCAGGCGTTGTGAGATCTGGTAACGGTGCTACCAGATCACCTGATACCCAACTATTACCTGATACCTAACTCACCTGATACCCAACTATTACCTGATACCTAACTCACCTGTTACCCAACTATTACCTGATACCTAACTCACCTGTTACCTAACTGTAACCTAACTGTTACCTGTTACCTGCAACCTAACTGTTACCTAACTATTACCTGTTACCTGTTACCTAACTATTACCTGATAACTAACTCACCTGTTACCCAACTATTACCTGATACCTAACTCCCCTGTTACCCAACTATTACCTGATACCTAACTCACCTGTTACCTAACTGTTACCTAACTGTTACATGTTACCTAACTGTTACCTAACTGTTACCTGCTACCTAACTGTTACCTGCTACCTAACTATTACCTGCTACCTAAATGTTACCTAACTGTTACCTTCTACCTAACTATTACCTGCTACCTCACTGCTATCTAACTGTTACCTGTTACCTAGTTGTTACCTGTTACCTAACTGTTACATGTTACCTAACTGTTACCTGCAACCTAACCGTTACCTGTTACCTAACTGCTACCTGCTACCTACAGTGCGGGAAAAAAGTATTTGATCCCCTGCTGATTTTGTACGTTTGCCTACTGACAAAGAAATTATCAGTCTATAATTTTAATGGTAGGAGTATTTGAACAGTGAGAGACAGAATAACAACAAAAAAATCCAGAAAAACGTATGTCAAAAATGTTATAAATTGATTTGCATTTTAATGAGGGAAATAAGTATTTGACCCCCTCTCAATCAGAAAGATTTCTGGCTCCCAGGTGTCTTTTATACAGGCAACGAGCTGAGATTAGGAGCACACTCTTAAAGGGAGTGCTCCTAATCTCAGTTTGTTACCTGTATAAAAGACACCTGTCCACAGAAGCAATCAATCAATCAGATTCCAAACTCTCCACCATGGCCAAGACCAAAGAGCTCTCCAAGGATGTCAGGGACAAGATTGTAGACCTACACAAGGCTGGAATGGGCTACAAGACCATCACCAAGCAGCTTGGTGAGAAGGTGACAACACAAAAGAACTGTCAATCTCCCTCGGCCTGGGGTTCCATGCAAGATCTCACCTCGTGGAGTTGCAATGATCATGAGAACGGTGAGGAATCAGCCCAGAACTACACGGGGGGATCTTGTCAATGATCTCAAGGCAGCTGGGACCATAGTCACCAAGAAAACAATTGGTAACACACTACGCCGTGAAGGACTGAAATCCTGCAGCGCCCGCAAGGTCCCCCTGCTCAAGAAAAGCACATATACATGCCAGTCTGAAGTTTGCCAATGAGCATTTGAATAATTCAGAGGACAACTGGGTGAAAGTGTTGGGGTCAGATGAGAACATTTTATTGAAGGTGCTCCAAAGCTTTTTACTATAATTCTTTATATAATTTATCTTTGTTTCTTAGTGTAGTTTCTTCTTCTTTTTGTTAAGTTTAGTCACATGATTTCTCTATTTTCAGTGCGTTTGCCAATCGGTTGTTCAGCCAGACCTATTTGCCATTCCCTTTGCCTCATCCCTCTCAAACATACAATGTTTCCATTCCTCATCAATCCACAGGGATTTAACAATTTTTAACAGTCATTTTCTTAATGGGTGGATGCTTATTAGTCACTGGAATAAGCAATTTCATAAATGTCTCAAGTGCAGCGTCTGGTTGCTCCTCATTACTCACCACAGATCAACAAATATTCTTTACATCATCAACATATGAATCACTACAAAACTTATTGTATGACCTGTTATACACTATATTAGGCCCAGCCTTTGGAACTTTGGTTTTCATAGATATGGCTACTATATTGTGATCACTACATCCGATGGATCTGGATACTGTTTTAGAGCACATTTCTGCAGCGTTAGTAAAGATGTGATCAATACATGTTGATGATTTCATTCCTGTGCTGTTTGTAACTACCCTGGTAGGTTGACTGATAATCTGAACCAGGTTGCAGGCACTGGTTACAGTTTAAAGCTTTTTCTGTAGTGGACGGCTTGATGAAAGCCAGTCAGTAATTAAATCACCCAGAAAATATACCTCTCTGTTGATATCACATACATTATCAAGCATTTCACCTATTATCCAGATACTGACTGTTAGTACTTGGTGGTCTATAGCAGCTTCCCACCAGAATGGGCTTCAGGTGAGGCAGATGAACCTGTAGCCATATTACTGCAACAGTATTTAACATGAGATCCTCTCTAATCTGTACAGGAATGTGGTTCTGAATATAAAACAGCAACAAATCCCCCATTGGCATTTCTCTTTTCTGTAAATGTTATAACCTTGTATTGCTACCACTGTATCATCAATGGTATTATCTAAGTGAGTTTCAGAGATAGTCAGAATATGAATGTCATCTGTTTCAAGTAAATTATTGATTTCATGAACCTGGGGAATAGTTACAGGGGAGAGGAGGGGGATGAATGAGCCAATTGTAAACTGGGGATTATTAGGAGACAGTATGAGTGCCAGATTGGGAATTTATCCAGGACACCAGGGTTAACACCCCTACTCTTACGATAAGTACCATGGGATCTTTAATGACCACAGAGAGTCAGGACACCTGTTTAACGTCCCATCCGAAAGACGGCACCCTACACAGGGCAGTGTAAACAGGGTAGGGGCATTTGGGATATTTTTTTAGACCAGAGAAAAGAGTGCCTCCTACTGGCCCTCCAACACCACTTCCAGCAGCGTATGGTCTTCCATCCAGGGACTGACCAGGACCAACCCTGCTTAGCTTCAGAAGCAAGCCAGCAGTGGGATGCAGGGTGGTATGCTGCTGGCAAGCTACATAACCTAAGCTACATAACCTAAGCTACATATGTTAACGTGGGCTATTTTGAGCACTTTTCTTCTGGAATGCTTACTTTCTTTTATTGCTTTACTGGGAATCTTAACAGCAGTAATTGTGCTCATGTTCTTTATGTTAGTGCAGGGTGAGCTGCTCACAGTGGACTTCCTCCTAGGGCACACCGGCTTAGTGCTAACAGCATAAATCTGGTTCATAGACACATGATTACTATGTACACTACCGTTCAAAGGTTTGGGGTGCTGGCCTTCTAGGTAGAGTTGCAAAGAAAAAGCCATATCTCAGACTGGCCAATAAAAAGAAAAGATTAAGATGGGCAAAAGAACACAGACACTGGACAGAGGAACTCTGCCTAGAAGGCCAGCATCCTGGAGTCGCCTCTTCACTGTTGACGTTGAGACTGGTGTTTTGCGGGTACTATTTAATGAAGCTGCCTGTTGAGGACTTGTGAGGAGTCTGTTTCTCAAACTAGACACTCTAATGTACTTGTCCTCTTGCTCAGTTGTGCACCGGGGCCTCCCACTCCTCTTTCTATTCTGGTTAGAGCCAGTTTGCACTGTTCTGTGAAGGGAGTAGTACACAGCTTTGTACAAGATTTTCAGTGTCTTGGCAATTTCTCACATGGAATAGCCTTAATTTCTCAGAACAAGGATAGACTGACGAATATCAGAAGAAAGGTCTTTGTTTCTGGCCATTTTGAGCCTGTAATCGAACCCACAAATGCTGATGCTCCAGATACCCAACAAGTCTAAAGAAGGCCAGTTTTATTGCTTCTTTAATCAGAACAACAGTTTTCAGCTGTGCTAACATAATTGGAAAAAGGGATTTCTAATGATCAATTTAAAATGATAAACTTGGATTAGCTAACACAACGTACCATTGGAACACAGGAGTGGTGGTTGCTGATAATGGGCGTCTGTACACCAATGTAGATATTCCATTAAAAATCAGCCGTTTCCAGTTACAATAGTCATTTACAACATTAAAAATGTCTACACTGTATTTCTGATCAATTTGATGTTATTTTAATGGGCAAAATATTTGCTTTTCTTTGAAAAACAAGGACATTTCTAAGTGAGCCCAAACTTTTGAACGGTAGTGTACAATAGCTGTAGGATCAGCAGAGGCAGTTAATAGGGACATAAATTAGGTTACTTATATTGTGTCTACCAAAGTCCCTGGGATAATGTACATTTGCTGAAGCATTATGACAACTCAGCGACACAATGGTAGGGATTAACTGAGCTGTGCTTGGGTCATTGATAAGTCATTGTCTCAACGCAGCCTTATAATGCTGTGAAAGGATCCAGGAACCCACAGGATTTGGGTGGATTCCATCCTCCTTATAAAACCTGTTTTGTTTACAAAAGGTGTCGAAATTGTAAAGAAACGTTACACCCATTGAGCTGCAATAATCACGTAGCCAGTTGTGAAGAGAAAGAATCCTGCTAAAGCGTTCAATACCTCGATTCAGAGATGGCACAGGGCCAGATATGATAGGGCTTTTGTTATTGTCTAGCAGAGAGTCAATCAGCTACCTAACTGTTACCTGATAGCTACCTGTTAGGTAACTGTTGCTTAACTGTTACCTGGTATCTAAATGTTACCTGGTACCTAACTGTTACCTGGTATCTAAATGTTACCTGTTACCTAAATGTTACCTGGTACCTAACTGTTACCTAACTGTTACCTGGTACCTAAATGTTACCTGTTTTCTAACTGTTACCTGGTACCTAACTGTTACCTAACTGTTACCTGGTACCTAACTGTTACCTGGTACCTAACTGTTACCTGGTACCTAACTGTTACCTGGTACCTAACTGTTACCTGGTATCTAGCTGTTACCTGGTACCTAACTGTTACCTGGTACCTAACTGTTACATGGTACCTAACTGTTACCTGGTACCTAACTGTTACCTGGTACCTAACTGTTACCTAACTGTTACCTGGTACCTAACTGTTACCTGGTACCTAACTGTTACCTAACTGTTACCTGATAGCTACCTGTTAGGTAACTGTTGCTTAACTGTTACCTGGTACCTAAATGTTACCTGGTATCTAACTGTTACCTGGTACCTAACTGTTACCTGGATCCTAACTGTTACCTGGTATCTAACTGTTACCTGGTACCTAACTGTTACCTGGTACCTAACTGTTACCTGGTACCTAACTGTTACCTGGTACCTAACTGTTACCTGCTACCTAACTGTTACCTGCTACCTAACTGTTACCTGGTACCTAAATGTTACCTGGTATCTAACTGTTACCTGGTACCTAACTGTTACCTGGTATCTAACTGTTACCTGGTACCTAACTGTTAACTGGTACCTAACTGTTACCTAACTGTTACCTGGTACCTAACTGTTACCTGGTACCTAACTGTTACCTGTTACCTAACTGTTACCTGGTACCTAACTGTTACCTGGTACCTAACTGTTACCTGGTATCTAACTGTTACCTGGTACCTAACTGTTACCTGGTACCTAACTGTTAACTGGTACCTAACTGTTACCTAACTGTTAACTGGTACCTAACTGTTACCTAACTGTTAACTGGTACCTAACTGTTACCTAACTGTTAACTGGTACCTAACTGTTACCTAACTGTTACCTGGTACCTAACTGTTACCTGGTACCTAACTGTTACCTGGTACCTAACTGTTACCTGGTACCTAACTGTTACATGGTACCTAACTGTTACCTGGTACCTAACTGTTACCTGGTACCTAAATGTTACCTGGTATCTAACTGTTACCTGGTACCTAACTGTTACCTGGTACCTAACTGTTACCTAACTGTTACCTGGTACCTAACTGTTACCTGGTACCTAACTGTTACCTGGTACCTAACTGTTACCTGGTACCTAACTGTTACCTGCTACCTAACTGTTACCTGCTACCTAACTGTTACCTGGTACCTAAATGTTACCTGGTATCTAACTGTTACCTGGTACCTAACTTTTACCTGGTATCTAACTGTTACCTGGTACCTAACTGTTAACTGGTACCTAACTGTTACCTAACTGTTACCTGGTACCTAACTGTTACCTGTTACCTAACTGTTACCTGGTACCTAACTGTTACCTGGTACCTAACTGTTACCTGGTATCTAACTGTTACCTAACTGTTAACTGGTACCTAACTGTTACCTGGTACCTAACTGTTACCTGGTACCTAACTGTTAACTGGTACCTAACTGTTACCTGGTATCTAACTGTTACCTGTTACCTAACTGTTACCTGTTACCTAACTGTTACCTGGTACCTAACTGTTACCTGGTACCTAACTGTTACCTAACTGTTACCTGGTACCTAACTGTTACCTAACTGTTACCTGGTACCTTACTGTTACCTGTTACCTGGTACCTAACTGTTACCTGGTACCTAACTGTTACCTAACTGTTACCTGGTACCTAACTGTTACCTGGTACCTAACTGTTACCTAACTGTTACCTGGTACCTAACTGTTACCTGGATCCTAACTGTTACCTGGTATCTAACTGTTACCTGGTACCTAACTGTTACCTGGTATCTAACTGTTACCTGGTACCTAACTGTTACCTGGTACCTAACTGTTAACTGGTACCTAACTGTTACCTAACTGTTACCTGGTACCTAACTGTTACCTAACTGTTACCTGGTACCTAACTGTTACCTGTTACCTAACTGTTACCTGCTACCTAACTGTTGCCTGTTACCTAACTGTTACCTGGTACCTAATTGTTACCTGGTACCTAACTGTTACCTGACTTTTACCTGTTACATAACTGTAACCTGCTACCTAACTGTTACATGTTAACTAACTGTTACATCTTACATTTTACCTAACTGTTACCTGTTACCTGTTAGCTAACTGTTACCTGCTACCTAACTGTTACCTAACTGTTACCTAACTGTTACCTAACTGTTACCTGTTACCTAACTGTTACCTGTTACCTGTTACCTAACTGTTACCTGTTACCTAACTGTTACCTGTTACCTGTTACCTAACTGTTACCTGTTACCTAACTGTTACCGGCTACCTAACTACTATCTCACTGTTACCTGTTACCTAACTGTTACCTTCTACCTAACTGTTTTAAAGACAGGATGGAAGCCAACCACAGTCTGGTGAAGAACAGATACGACAATGCATGCTGAGGATTCTGCGACTAGAATTCATTAGACAGACAGACGTGCACATGTATTTCACCACTTCCTTAGCGCTGCAAAGAAGTGGCTTGGTGATGTGAACATTTCTCAGAGTTACAACGTCTGCATGGTCACCCACCAACATCATCCATCAGATGTTAAAACATTTTGGATTTGAATTAAATCACAATCTTACAATCAAAGACCCTGGATTCAATCATGACCAAGGGGTTTGTGAGAGAGACATGAAAAGCTGTGACACTTTGTAATAAATACAAGTACCATTTCTTTGTTGGCGATGCTGTTCTGTACATTGAGAGAGATCGACTCTTGACTGACCTCTTCTCCATCAACCCGATGCTGCCCGCCGTTATTGACAGGAACCTGAGAACACACACCACACATGGCAGTTTCCTACCAACACTAAACAACGCTGTGGAGACAGGGTTATTGTCTTCCCCTGAATGATATATCATGATATTAAGATGTCGTAGCAAGCCAAGCCAGCCTAACGTTGAATGGGAAACCTGACCTACAAAATCCCTCACCTTCATCGGAGTGGTGGAACCAGTTGAGCCTGTTGTCTTGTCTTGTCTGTCTTGTCTGTCTGTCTGTCTGTCTGTCTGTCTGTCTGTCTGTCTGTCTGTCTGTCTGTCGGTCTGTCGGTCTGGTCTGTCTGGTCTGTCTGTCGGTCTTGCCTGTCTGTACTGTCCCTGTACTGTCACTGCTACAATGACACTTATGACAGTGAGGATGCGGCTGTGGTTACAATTAGACAGTAGTCCTTCCAACAGTAGGCTAGACATATTTTCGCCTGTGCTGTATATAAAAAGGCCACTGTGTTGTTGAGGGAGAAAGTAATTCAGCCACCAAATGGCAGTGATGACCCACCTGTTCAGGAGAAAGCAAGGGGTTTCCCTCCTCTGCTGCATCATTGGTGGTCAGCCTGGGTCTATTACCTGAAGTCATCTGCAATATGGATTGTGGAATTATACAAACATTCTAATGGACATTCTAATGGACATTCTAATGGACGTTCTAATGAACATTCTAATGAACATTCTAATGGACATTCTAATGGGCATTCTAATGGACATTCTAATGGACATTCTAATGAACATTCTAATGAACATTCTAATGAACATTCTAATGGACGTTCTAATGGACGTTCTAATGGACGTTCTAATGGACATTCTAATGGACATTCTAATGAACATTCTAATGGACATTCTAATGGACATTCTAATGGACATTCTAATGGACATTCTAATGGACATTCTAATGAACATTCTAATGGTCATTCTAATGGACATTCTAATGGACATTCTAATGGACATTCTAATGGACATTCTAATGAACATTCTAATGGACATTCTAATGAACATTCTAATGGACATTCTAATGGACATTCTAATGAATATTCTAATGGACATTCTAATGGACATTCTAATGGTCATTCTAATGGACATTCTAATGGACATTCTAATGAACATTCTAATGGACATTCTAATGGACATTCTAATGAACATTCTAATGAACATTCTAATGGAATACTAATTCTATTAGCTGTTCTGCCTAAATAAAAAGGTACTTATGAGCTGCATGTCTTTGAAAAGGATATGAGAGAGGATGTTTACAGTAGCCAAGTTTTATTACACTCTCCTGAATGATATGCAGAAGCCAAATCAAATGTTTGTCCACCTGTCTGCATGTTCCAACTGAAACACATGTACGTTTCTGCAAGAATGTTCTCTGGTCACGGACAAACGTATGAGTTAGGAAAGTCTGAATTGCAAGACAAGTGAATGTTGCCAAAACAATGTCTAGCACTTCTGTGGCAACAACCAATGACATTATGAAACTATGGAGCAATCAATGTGAGCAGAAAGAAGCAACTTTCGGTTGTTACTGGGCAAAATACAGTTATGATATAGTGGGAGTTCAGATGCCTTTTCCTGTCCTGACATGACATCCTCTCTCTTCATGCTGCGAAGCAGACAAGTCCTTGTTCAATGGTACAGAGCCCTCAAGTTACAAGTTATTATACAATCCAACTATAGATACGTGGAAGTTAACAGGATTTTCAGGAAACAAGTAAAAAATGTTCACCCAATATTTCCCAACCTTGGCATTGTAGCCCACCATGTCTTATTTAGGGCCCGTCTTTGGAGAAGGGTGTAATTGCAGTTTTATGAAATCGCCGTTTCTTGATGTTAAGTTACACGCGTTGATGCATGCTATTGGTCCGTGGCCGTTTCTTTCGCGTCGTGGAGAACAGTTGTTGCATTATCGCTTAGCCTAACCCTTCTCCCTTTTCCTGACCTTAACCTCTTTTCTCCTAACCTGCTATGCTAATTCACCTAACCTTCCACGTTAGTTCTCCTAACCTGCTATGCTAATTCACCTAACCTTCCACGTTAGTTCTCCTAACATGCTATGTAATCAAATCATCTGTGTCGAGAAACTATTAGTCTCATAACGCTGATGTGGTGGTACTGATGGCTTGTTTACGTAGCATGTTAAGTTAACTAATGTGGCAGGTTAGGTTAACTAATGTGGCAGGTTAGGTTAACTAATGTGGCAGGTTAGGTTAACTAATGTGGCAGGTTAGGTTAACTAATGTGGCAGGTTGGGTTAACTAATGTGGCAGGTTAGGTTAACTAATGTGGCAGGTTGGGTTAACTAATGTGGCAGGTTAGGTTAACTAATGTGGCAGGTTGGGTTAACTAATGTGGCAGGTTGGGTTAACTAATGTGGCAGGTTAGGTTAACTAATGTGGCAGGTTAGGATAACTAATGTGGCAGGTTAGGTTAACTAATGTGGCAGGTTAGGTTAACTAATGTGGCAGGTTGGGTTAACTAATGTGGCAGGTTAGGTTAACTAATGTGGCAGGTTAGGTTAACTAATGTGGCAGGTTAGGTTAACTAATGTGGCAGGTTAGGTTAACTAATGTGGCAGGTTAGGTTAACTAATGTGGCAGGTTGGGTTAACTAATGTGGCAGGTTGGGTTAACTAATGTGGCAGGTTAGGTTAACTAATGTGGCAGGTTAGGTTAACTAACGTGGCAGGTTAGGATAACTAATGTGGCAGGTTAGGATAACTAATGTGGCAGGTTACTAGAACTAATGTGGCAGGTTGGGTTAACTAATGTGGCAGGTTAGGTTAACTAATGTGGCAGGTTACTAGAACTAATGTGGCAGGTTAGGTTAACTAATGTGGCAGGTTAGGATAACTAATGTGGCAGGTTAGGTTAACTAATGTGGCAGGTTACTAGAACTAATGTGGCAGGTTACTAGAACTAATGTGGCAGGTTAGGTTAACTAATGTGGCAGGTTACTAGAACTAATGTGGCAGGTTACTAGAACTAATGTGGCAGGTTAGGTTAACTAATGTGGCAGGTTACTAGAACTAATGTGGCAGGTTACTAGAACTAATGTGGCAGGTTAGGTTAACTAATGTGGCAGGTTACTAGAACTAATGTGGCAGGTTACTAGAACTAATGTGGCAGGTTACTAGAACTAATGTGGCAGGTTAGGTTAACTAATGTGGCAGGTTAGGTTAACTAATGTGGCAGGTTAGGAGACTGAGGTTAAGGTTAAGAAAGGGGTTAGGCTTAGCAACAATGCTACTGTTGTCAACAACAGTTATCACAGATGCTAGATAGAGCTGTAATTGTAGCCACAATGGTACAAACCATCAGTAACATAAAACCTGAACTGACCAACCAACGGCAAGTATCAATGAACTGAACAATGGTATGCACTAATGGGCGTTTCCTGACATCAAGGAACGCCCAAATCAAGAAACGCTCCGAATGTCGGTCTGCAATACACCATATTGGACTTTTGTGCGTTTGAAAAACTGAGTTGAGTTCTTAAGGTTGACGTATCCTACAACTGAACCGAAACGAATCGACTTCCAATAACAGCCTACCCTTTTCTTTCTATTTACGAATATGGTATTTATCGATTCGATTTAAACTCACCTGTTGCTTAGAGGTATTTTCAGCGTGGTGATTGTTGTTGTCAAGGCTTACAGGGCACCGAACCGGCTGTAACTCGATGCTGTCCATGTTTCCCAAGTTATTACAATACACTGGAATAATTTCCTCAAACCCCGGAACTATGAAACTCTTTTACCCTTTAATCAGTCTCAAGACAGTAGACTATATTCAATAACGAACATTTAATCAATACTGACGTACATGATAAGTTATGAAAATCTGTTTTGTAGTCTAATCAGCGATGTTATACAACCGCCATTAGACTACTCCTTTCTCCCCTGCCCAGCAGGTTGGCCCAGGTAACTTGTTCTTGTCAAGTTTCGATGGAGACGGAAGAAGGCGTTGTCTTTACTCAGAGCGAGAAAGAATACAAGAAAAGAGAGTTCCCAAATGTGTCAAATAGACCAGCGACAGCAGGTTTCCCTGTCAATAATGTCTGTTCCCATATAACATTTACATTTCATTCCATAGGCATTTTCCAGGACTTTTGACGCTTGTTGAGTTGGCTAGACTGTGTTACTTCAGTCCTGTAGGAATGTCCCCTAATATTGACATGTAGTAAATATTGATAAACCATGGAATAGAATGGAATAGAGAAGAATTTATTAGAATATAATTTATTAGAATGGAATAGAATGTATTAGAATATAATTTATTAGAATGAATAGAATGTATTAGAATAGAATGGAATATAATTTATTAGAATGAATAGAATGTATTACAATAGAATGGAATATAATTTATTAGAATATAATTTATTAGAATGAATAGAATGTATTACAATAGAATGGAATATAATTTATTAGAATATAATTTATTAGAATGAATAGAATGTATTGGAATAGAGTAGAATGGAATAGAATTTATTAGAATATAATTTATTAGAATGAATAGAATGTATTACAATAGAATGGAATATAGTAGAATGGAATAGGCAGGCATAGAAGGGAAGGTTTTGCTGTTAAAAAAAAAATTCAATAAAGTTAAATAAAGGTTCAATTAAAATAAATAGCTGGGAGTATTTCGCTCCCATGTGTAAGAAGTGAGTACTGCAGGAAAGTACTGAGTACTGACCTCTGTACTGTCAATATTGACAGTACAATAAACATTTTTTCTTCTATTTTCCTTTTTTTCAAATCCAAAAAGTGTAAGCACACACAGCCACAATAGAATAAAACAATGGCAGTAGTCATACGACTACTGTCTATACAGGCAAGAAGGCATCACGTCTTGAAATACTGTAGTCCTACCAGTGGAGGCTCCTCAGAGGAGGAAGGGGAGGACCATGCTACTCAGTGCTTATTATTATTATTTTTTTAATATAGTGAAACACTAAAAATGTAATCCTTTTTAGATAAATCCCGAATAAATATATTCACTTTACCAAATAACTGATTAAAACACACTGTTTTGCAATGAAGGTCTACAGTAGCCTTAACAGCACCCTCTAGGGTAGCACCAAGGTTTAGCCGGAGGACAGCTACTTTCCGTCCTCCTCTGAGTACATTGACTTCAATACAAAACCTAGGAGGATCATGGTTCTCACCCCCTTTCATGAACCCACACAGTAATTATGACAACTTCCGGAGGATGTCCTCCAACCTATCGGAGCTCTTGCAGCATGAACTGACATGTTGTCCACCCAATTAAAGGATCAGAGAATGAATCTAGTACTGAAAGCATAAGCTACAGCTAGCTAGCACTGCAGTGTATAAAATATGGTGAGCAGTTAACTCAAAGAGAGAGAAAGACAATAGTTGAACAGTTTGAACAAATTAATCACAAGCAGCAGAGAGAGAGAGAGAGCTAGCTATATTTCATTGTACTTTTTCTTCATCTTAGTTTATCTTTCACATGCTTAGCTAATGCAGCTAGTTTAGTCTCCTCAACAACCTGAGTCAAACTGAGAGGAACGCTATTTATGTTAGCTAGCTAAGACTATCCAACACTGCAACTCTTCCAAGTCAAGGTAAGCTTTCAGTTTTATTAATTTATTGCCAACAAGGCCCGTAGGTGTTACTGCTAAACTGCTTGCTGTGCACTGCACTGCGTGATTGGTGTCACGTGCGCTCCTTCTCCGGCCTCCGGTTACCTGTCACCATCGTTACGGTGCACACCTGTCACCATCGTTACGCGTACCAGCGCGTCGTCAGACTCACCTGGACTCCATCACTTCCCTGATTACCTTCCCTATATATGTCACTCCCTTTGGTTCCTTCCCAAGGCGTCATTGTTTCCATTTCATGTCTGTGCGTTGTTCGTGTTTCTTGTTTTGTATTATGTTGTGTTAATTTATTAAAACACTCACTCCCTGAACTTGCTTCCCGACTCTCAGCGCACATCGTTACAATTGGATTGTGGGTTTACTAACGCGTTACTTCTAGTTTGGTGACTATAACGTTAATATGGTGACAATGTTACAGTTTGTGTAACGGTTAGCGGTTATGATATGAAGGTTTGGCTTGGAGAGGTGCTTGCGTCTGGTCACAGACAGCTGTTGTGTTGTGCACTTGAAGTCCACAAGCGAAGGGAAAAGGTGAGAGGAGGAGGAGGAGGAGAGCGCATAGATGCCAGAATTAATTATACAACGAGCAAAGTGATGACGCTGTATGTGGCTGCCTTGAAAGTGAACTGTGAGTGAGGATGATCAGGGGTGTATTCATTCTGCCAATTCTGTAGCAAAAAAAAATAAAAATAAATTCTTAAATGGAAGCAAGCGGGAACGAAACAGGGAAGGGACCTACCTGAATTCGTCCAACAGAAACTCTTGTTACACAGCAGGTCAGCTAGATGCAGGTAAGAGTGTGCAAGTCGGTATTGAATGTTTCACTGTCTGTCACTTTGATTACTCCAGCTTGTCTCTCGACCTGTGTGCACCTTCGTTGTAATCTTTCATTCATAGGCTAGGTTGTATCAACCTCATGATGAGTATAGGGGAACATTCTAGTATCATGTAGTAGCCTAAACCTAATGATGTTACATTGAACTGGGTGAAATGGAATATGAATGACAGTCATCCAATATGCTGTAATAGAAATAAAGCCATGCTCATAAAAAAATAAAATAAATTGTCCTCCCTTATCTTAAATGGCACCAACCGCCACTGAGTCCCACAGTAGTGGCTTTGAAGCCATCCTCATCACTCTTCCAACTATAATTTACCTGCCACGTTAGTTATCCACTGAGTCCCACAGTAGTGGCTATAAAGCCATCCTCATCACCACCAACTCTGGACGTACAATAATAAACATCAAGCTCCTTCATTCTATTTTTATTTATATGCTGCGGACCAGAGCCATAGATTCAGGCTATACAATATAAGCCATATATCTGTCACTCTCCTGTGTCAAATATACACTAGCATTGTAATTTTTACAGTGAGAAAAGCAAAAAAGTCTAAACTTGAATCTACACAATGATTGATAAACAAAATCAGCAAGTAAATCCCAAAAACACCTGGAGAAATTACAAAAAAGGGGCAAAAAGTTACAAATATAATTCGGTGACTGAGGGGGTGGATGAAAGAACATGTACGTTTGGAAACTGTTAGCGCCTTATACCGTTTGCATTTATAGGCTGCGTTACCAAATTGCACCCTAATTCCCTATATAGTGCACTACTTTTAACCAGAGACCTATATGGGTCCTGGTCTAAAAGTAGTGCGCTTTATAGGGAATAGGGTGCCATTTTGGGACGTAACCATTGTATTTCAGCACCTCCACTATCCTCTGTCCCTCTGGATACTATCACAGCGGTGATGTTATGACCAGGGGAACAGATTGTTTCACAGGATTCTTAACCGTTTCCTGATCTTTCATTTGTTTTTTTTACATTCCATTCATCAGAACAGAAAAGGACTCCAGACATTAAGACTAGCTAAAACCAGACGCCATTTTCCTTTCTTTCAAATCTTTTACATTAAAATGTTTCTTTCAACAAGTGTGTTGCGTATTGCCTTGCGGTTGGTCTGTATGATCATTGTCATGTAAAGACAACAGCTGCTTCTGTGGAAACCAGGGAAGGCTGTCATGTAAAGGTAAAACAAAAAAAAGTATGACATTTTAATATGGCATGAACACAACTATCTGATTGTCAAACAAATCACTTTAAAAACGTAGGCTACCTGCGGGCTGCGCACATGGAAATAGACATCTGTGTATTCATGGATGCCAAATGAAGCCATTGTTCCCCAAAAAAGGTGAACAATTAGAAGAAAAAAAACATGAAAATGTTTCATAATTGTCCTTCGAAAAATGTCCTACTCTTTTTGCTCAGATGGCAGCATCAGATAGATAGGCTACACGTACTGTTTTACTTTCTCCATTGAGATTGATGTGTCTCGCTGTCGGCGAGAGTCTCAGTCAAATTATCAATATTATCAACAATTCACACCCTGCTCCAGTGTCCTAGAGCTTGACAAGCTGCCTGTCCTCCAGTGAGAGAGGTGACCAGGAGAGGTGACCAGGAGAGGTGACCAGGAGATGAGAGGTGACCAGGAGAGGTGACCAGGAGAGGTGACCAGGAGAGGTGACCAGGAGAGGTGACCGTGAGAGGTGACCAGGAGAGGTGACCAGGAGAGGTGACCAGGAGAGGTGACCAGGAGAGGTGACCAGGAGAGGTGAGACGTGACCAGGAGAGGTGACCAGGAGAGGTGACCAGGAGAGGTGACCAGGAGAGGTGACCAGGAGAGGTGAGACGTGACCAGGAGAGGTGACCAGGAGAGGTGACCAGGAGAGGTGACCAGGAGAGGTGAGACGTGACCAGGACAGTTAACCAGGAGAGGTGAGACACCTGGGCCAAATACTATAAAGATAACTATTACTACAAACTGCTGCAGAAACCGACACATTTAAATGTGACAGGTGTGCAAGGAAAGATTGAATTCTGGTAACCAAGATTATGCAGGATGCAGAATGTCCAACGATGTGTTCTTAGAAATCAAAGCAAGTTTCATAATTAATGAGGATGCATCCCAAATGACACCCTATTCCTTATATAGTGCACTACTTTTAACCAGGGCTCTGGTCAAAAGTAGTGCACTTTGAAGGCAATACTATGGGGCCTTGGTCAAAAGTAGTGCACTTTGAAGCAGTAGGGTATCAAGTGGGACTGATTGTATGATTTTTTTTCAACAGTGATTTGTAAACATTGTTCAGAGGTGTTCATCCCTTTCCTGAGGCTGCGTTGGATCCTCCTGTTCTTCTGTTTGGTTGTTGTCTCCTATTGAGCTACAAGACCCTTCCTTCTCATCTATGGCCTCCAGAGAATCTGAAGCCTGGGGCTCACCTAGCGCCTTTCCCCCAGCTTCCTCCTTCCCATCCTGGGTGGTTGGGGCTGCCTCGACTGTCTCCTCCTCCAGAACTTTGTCCTCTTTGGCCTGTTCACTGTCCCTGTCATTGTCTCCAGTCTCTGTCAGAGTGTCTGGGTGAGACGTGAGGCTTCCCTGGGTCTCCCCGCCCTCCCGTGTCTGCTCAAACACCTGGTCCACCTGGTCCTCGGCCCCGTTCACCTGCGGGACGTCTGGGTTACCTTGGAACACACCCCCTCCCTCAGAGACTACGCCCTCCTCGCCACATGACTGCCGGTGCTGCCGTGTGGGCGGACGCCTCTTGAAGGACAGCCGAACTCGACTCTACGTGGGGGAGAGAGAGAGAGAGAGAGAGAAAGAGAGAGAGAGAGAGAGAGAGAGAGAGAGAGAGAGAGAGAGAGAGAGAGAGAGAGAGAGAGAGAGCAAAACAGGAAAGACTGAGTGTTGTGTAACACACAATAGCTAATGAATAAAGTCAGGCTTTAGTAAGACTTGATGATCTTTGAGCTCGGTTACAATCTCTGTTTTTCTATGATTTTTGCCTTCTGTACTTTAGTACAACATCATAAAAAGACAACCATTCGTTATGTTTCTGTTTATTAGGAACAAACTTAAACACAATATGCATTTTAATGTTTAATTATGGACTCTGTTGCTAATTACTTGTAAGAATCTAACAAGCCAAATAGAATAGTAGTAGTAGGGCACTAGATAAGAGGGACAGATCCTAGAGGAGTAGGGCACTAGATAAGAGGGACAGAGGAGTAGGGCACTAGATAAGAGGGACAGAGGAGTAGGGCACTAGATAAGAGGGACAGCCCCTAGAGGAGTAGGGTACTAGATAAGAGGGACAGAGGAGTAGGGCACTAGATAAGAGGGACAGATCCTAGAGGAGTAGGGCACTAGATAAGAGGGACAGAGGAGTAGGGCACTAGATAAGAGGGACAGAGGAGTAGGGCACTAGATAAGAGGGACAGAGGAGTAGGGCACTAGATAAGAGGGACAGATCCTAGAGGAGTAGGGCACTAGATAAGAGGGACAGAGGAGTAGGGCACTAGATAAGAGGGACAGAGGAGTAGGGCACTAGATAAGAGGGACAGATCCTAGAGGAGTAGGGCACAACTCGGTTAGCCCCAGTTGCTTTGATCGTTACTATTTTTCCCGGGATCCTGCCAGATCAAAAAGCCAGACCAAAAAAGCAGGGGCGCAACTTTCACTGTGGACAGGGGTGACATTACATGTCCCTCCGCCACATTCTGAAATTGCATTTTTGTCCCCCCAACCAGTTTTATCATTTGGAATGTGATATAAAACGAGGCAACGGTTTGCTTTAGGACCATGCAGACGCCTCAGAGCGGTTGGGTAGGCTGTTAATCCGACCTAAAAATAATAAAATTATAATAATAAAAAACTTCTAAAACCAAGGTTGTGCCCCTGCCAAAAACTCTTAAGTTGTTTGTCGTATCTAGCTACAATCCTAGCTGGTAGCTATCAGTATTAAGCTAGCAGGGTTTTCTACGAACAGCTTGAACACAGCCCACGACGTGATTGGCCCTTGTGGCTGGGACCGTGGAGGTATCCCATGCTAATTGTAGCTGTATTCCCTGCTGCTTTTTCCCTGCAACCTGACCTGGTTGGAACTGTGTTGTATAGCTACCAACGTTAGCCGATGCTGCTACCAACGTTAGCCGATGCTGCTACCAACGTTAGCCGATGCTGCTACCAACGTTAGCCGATGCTGCTACCAATGTTAGCCGATGCTGCTACCAACGTTAGCCGATGCTGCTACCAACGTTAGCCGATGCTGCTAATCCCGTGTGGCTCAGTTGGTAGAGCATGGTGTTTGCAACACCAGGGTTGTGGGTTCGATTCCCACGGGGTACCAGTACGGAGATAAAAATGTATGAAATGTATGCATTCACTACTGTAAGTCGCTCTGGATAAGAGTGTCTGCTAAATGACTAAAATGTAAATGCTACCAACGTTAGCCGATGCTGCTACCAACGTTAGCCGATGCTGCTACCAACGTTAGCCGATGCTGCTACTAACAGTATGTGCAAAGACACAATGCTTTCGTGCTCACCACTGTGAAAGGATTTAAAGAAGGACACATATTTCTGCTTCCCCGATTTTTGCAATTTGTGTGAGCTCTTTTTGTTCACGTAGTTGAGAATTCCATGTAAGCAAAGAGACACAGAAGCCCAGCTAGCCTAGCTGGCCTAGCTAGCCTAGCTGACCTAGCTAGCCTAGCTGGCCTAGCTAGCCTAGCTGGCCCGGCAGTCTCAAATGCAGGTAGCTATTGAGTGTTTTCAATGCTGCGGGAGCTGTGTTTATTTTGAATCATTCCGGACAATGTGGACCGCCTGGACTTTCAATGTAGCAACTGTTTGTTTGCAAAGGACTACAGGGGCGAAGTGGCTACTCTTAGCACAAGCCACTTGGGAACCCAAGCCCAGCTACTTTTTCTCTCACTTCTGCCGGACGCCGCTCTGGTCTGGTGGAAGTGTCGCCTCCGTGTCGGTTCTCCACAGCCGACTGGCCGTTACTCTACAGGGATCTGATCTCTGAAGGGGTCTCCCACTTCCCTGGAGAACGGAGCTAGGTAGGATACTCCTCGATAACATGGAGGATGTTCCTATTCTCGATCCTACCAACCGACCATAGTGATATGTCACTCTCCGTGGAAAATCGAAAACAGCATCCTCTGGCAACGGGGGGCCTCCTTGGAGATGTTAGGCCCGGACCGGACACAGACCAGAAACAGCTTCACCACCCTGGATCCAGAGGTTCCGGCACCTTCTTTCCCTCGGAGCTTCCAATTCGAGATTGGATGCGGCTGTATCTGCGCCTTCGTCCTCTGTTCTGTCTCCCTCTCCGGTGGCTTCTACCTCAGGTTCAGATCCTTAGAGCTCCCACCCTCATCAGACTGTGAGGCTGTCTAAGTCTTCGGCCCATCCATCATCCACAATGTATACTACAGTTAGCTCGGGTCCATCAGGCTCCACTGCCCTTCGGTCCTTGAGGGGTTTGCGAAACCTCCAGATCTCCTCAGCCATTGCACTAGCTGTTGTCATCGGCAGTTGTATTGTAAGAAACATCTTGGTTCCCGGGGCAAAAACCCTGTGCTATCCTGGAGCATGAGTACAGGACGTTACAAGGCTGCTTCCGACCGCTCTACCACAGATTCTGGGAGCTGACGCTGTCGTAGTCCATGTGGTGTCAAACAACATCAGGAGGGTTGGCTCGGAACTTCTGAAAATTGTTTTTAAAGAACTGATTCTAGCACTGAAAGATTCCAAAAAAGCGGCCAACTATTTCAGGTCCGGCACCATGGTTGGGCCGCGGGTGTGAAAGATTCAGCAGGCTACTGGCATTACAAATCTGGCCAAAAAAATTGGATAAACTCACTCATTCAAGTGTTTTTCTTTATTTTTACTATTTTCTACATTGTAGAATAATAGTGAAGACATCAAAACTATGAAATAACATATATGGAATCATGAAGTAAGCAAAAAAGTGTTAAACAAATCTAAATATATTATATATTTGACATTCTTCAAAGTAGCCAGCCTTAGCCTTGATGACAGCTTTGCACACTCTTGGCATTCTCTCAACCAGCTTCATGAGTCTATGGTTGTTTGTGCACACTCTTGGCATTCTCTCAACCAGCTTAGTCACCTGTAATGCATTTCAATTAACAGGTGTGCCTTGTTAAAAGTTAATTTGTGGAATTTATTTTCTTCTTAATGTGTTTGAGACAATCACTTGTGTTGTGACAATATAGGGGTGCTATACAGAAGATAGCCCTATTTGGTAAAAGAACAATTCCATATTATGGCAAGAACAGCTCAAATAAGCAAAGAGAAACAACAGCCCATCATTACTTTAAGACATGAAGGTCAGCCAATGCGGATAATATCAAGAACTTTGAACGTTTCTTCAAGTGTAGTCGCAAAAACTATCAAACGCTATAATGAAACTGGTTCTCATGAGGACCGCCACAGGAAAGGAAGACCCAGAGTTACCTCTGCTGCAGAGGATAAGTTCATTAGAGTTACCAGCATCAGAAATTACAGCCCAAATAAATGCTTCACAGAGTTCAAGTAACAGACACATCTCAACATCAACTGTTCAGAGGAGACTGCGTGAATCAGGCCTTCATGGTTGAATTGCTGCAAAGAAACCACTACTAAAGGACACCAATAAGAAGAAGAGACTTGCTTGGGACAAGAAACTCGAGCAATGGACATTTGACCGGTGGAAATCTGTCCTTTGGTCTGATGACTCCAGATTTGAGATTTTGGGTTCCAACCGCCGTGTCTTTGTGAGACGCAGAGTAGGTGAACGGACGATCTCCGCATGTGTGGATCCCACCGTGAAGCATGGAGGAGGAGGTGTGATGGTGCTTTGCTGGTGACACTGTCTGTGATTTATTTAGAATTCAAGGCACACTTAACCAGCATGGCTACCACAGCATTCTGCAGTGATTTGCCATCCCATCTGGTTTGGGCTTAGTGGGAGTATCATTTGTTCTTCATCAGGACAATGACCCAACACACCTCCAGGCTGTGTAAGGGCTATTTGACCAAGAAGGAGAGTGATGGAGTGCTGCATCAGATGACCTGGCCTCCACAATCACCCGACCTCAACCCAATTGAGATGGTTTGGGATGAGTTGGACCGCAGAGTGAAGGAAAAGCAGCCAACAAGTGCTCAGCATATGTGGGAACTCCTGCAAGACTGTTGGATCATGGTTACTACATGATTCCATATCTGTTATTTCATAGTGTTGATGTCTTCGCTATTATTCCACAATGTAGAAATTAGTACAAATAAAGAAAAACCTTTGAATGAGTAGGTGTGGCCAAACTTTTGACTAGTAAAATTTTGGAACCCACAATCTATCTGCAATGTTAAAGCTGATTTACCCCTTAAATGTAAAAAAGAAATAAAATAATGATGGAGGAGGAGGAGGAGGGAGGGAGAAGGAATGGAGGAGGGAGGAGGGAGGAGGGAGGGAGAAGGAATGGAGGAGGGAGGAGGAGGAAGGAGGGAGAAGGAATGGAGGAGGAGGGAGAAGGAATGGAGGAGGAGGAGGGAGGGAGAAGGAATGGAGGAGGGAGGAGGAGGAAGGAGGGAGAAGGAATGGAGGAGGAGGAGGGAGGGAGAAGGAATGGAGGAGGAGGAGGGAGGGAGAAGGAATGGAGGAGGAGGAGGGAGGGAGAAGGAATGGAGGAGGAGGAGGAGGGAGAAGGAATGGAGGAGGAGGAGGGAGGGAGAAGGAATGGAGGAGGAGGAGGGAGGGAGAAGGAATGGAGGAGGGAGGAGGAAGGAGGGAGAAGGAATGGAGGAGGGAGGAGGAGGAGGAGAAGGGAGGGAGGAGGAGGAGGGAGGGAGAAGGAATGGAGGAGGAGGAGGGAGGGAGAAGGAATGGAGGAGGAGGAGGAGGGAGGGAGAAGGAATGGAGGAGGAGGAGGGAGGGAGAAGGAATGGAGGAGGGAGGAGGAAGGAGGGAGAAGGAATGGAGGAGGGAGGAGGAGAAGGGAGGGAGAAGGAATGGAGGAGGGAGGAGGAGGAGGGAGGGAAAAGGAAACTGGAGGTCTTCCGACTAGCTTGGAAAGACAGTACCGTGCAGTATCGAAGAGCCCTCACTGCTGCACGATCATCCTATTTTTCCAACTTAATTGAGGAAAATAAGAACAATCCGAAATTTCTTTTTGACACTGTCGCAAAGCTAACTAAAAAGCAGCATTCGCAAATGGAGGATGGCTTTCACTTCAGCAGTAATAAATTTATGAACTTTTTTGAGGAAAAGATCATGATCATTAGAAAGCAAATTACGGACTCCTCTTTAAATCTGGGTATTCCTCCAGGGCTTCATTGTCCAGAGTCTGCACAACTCTGCCAGGACCTTGGCTCAAGGGAGATACTAAAGTGTTTTAGTACTATATCTCTTGACACAATGATGAAAATAATCATGGCCTCCAAACCCTCAAGCTGCATACTGGACCCTATTCCAACTAAACTACTGAAAGAGCTGCTTCCTGTGCTTGGCCCTCCTATGTTGAACATAATAAACGGCTCTCTATCCACCGGATGTGTACCAAGCTCACTAAAAGTGGCAGTAATAAAGCCTCTCTTGAAAAAGCCGAATCTTGACCCAGAAATTATAAAAAACTATCGGCCTATATCGAATCTTCCATTCCTCTCAAAAAATTTTGAAAAAGTTGTTGCGCAGCAACTCACTGCCTTCCTGAAGACAAACAATGTATACGAAACGCTTCAGTCTGGTTTTAGACCCCATCATAGCACTGAGACTGCACTTGTGAAGGTGGTAAATGACCTTTTAATGACGTCAGACCGAGGCTCTGCATCTGTCCTCATGCTCCTAGATCTTAGTGCCGCTTTTGATACCATCGATCACCACATTCTTTTGGAGAGATTGGAAACCCAAATTGGTCTACATGGACAAGTTCTGGCCTGGTTTAGATCTTATCTGTCGGAAAGATATCAGTTTGTCTCTGTGAATGGTTCGTCCTCTGACAAATCAATTGTAAATTTCGGTGTTCCTCAAGGTTCCGTTCTAGGACCACTATTGTTTTCACTATATATTTTACCTCTTGGGGATGTCATTCGAAAACATAATGTTAAATTTCACTGCTATGCGGACGACACACAGCTGTACATTTCAATGAAACATGGTGAAGCCCCAAAATTGCCCTCGCTAGAAGCCTGTGTTTCAGACATAAGGAAGTGGATGGCTGCAAATTTTCTACTTTTAAACTCGGACAAAACAGAGATGCTTGTCCTAGGTCCCAAGAAACAAAGAGATCTTCTGTTGAATCTGACAATTAATCTGGATGGTTGTACAGTCGTCTCAAATAAAACTGTGAAGGACCTCGGCGTTACTCTGGACCCTGATCTCTCTTTTGAAGAACATATCAAGACTGCTTCAAGGACAGCTTTTTTTCCATCTACGTAACATTGCAAAAATCAGAAACTTTCTGTCCAAAAATGACGCAGAAAAATTAATCCATGCTTTTGTTACTTCTAGGCTCGACTACTGCAATGCTCTACTTTCCGGCTACCCGGATAAAGCACTAAACAAACTTCAGTTAGTGCTAAATACGGCTGCTAGAATCCTGACTAGAACCAAAAAATTTGATCATATTACTCCAGTGCTAGCTTCCCTACACTGGCTTCCTGTTAAGGCAAGGGCTGATTTCAAGGTTTTACTGCTAACCTACAAAGCATTACATGGGCTTGCTCCTACCTATCTTTCCGATTTGGTCCTGCCGTACATACCTACACGTACGCTACGGTCACAAGACGCAGGCCTCCTAATTGTCCCTAGAATTTCTAAGCAAACGGCTGGAGGTAGGGCTTTCTCCTATAGAGCTCCATTTTTATGGAATGGTCTGCCTACCCATGTGAGAGACGCAGACTCAGTCTCAACCTTTAAGTCTTTACTGAAGACTTATCTCTTCAGTAGGTCCTATGATTAAGTATAGTCTGGCCCAGGAGTGTGAAGGTGAACGGAAAGGCTGGAGCAACGAACCGCCCTTGCTGTCTCTGCCTTGTCGGTTCCCCTCTTCCCACTGGGATTCTCTGCCTCTAACCCTTTTACAGGGGCTGAGTCACTGACTTACTGGTGTTCTTCCATGCCGTCCATGGGAGGGGTGCGTCACTTGAGTAGGTTGAGCCACTGACGTGGTCTTCCTGTCTGGGTTGGCGCCCCCCCCTTGGGTTGTGCCGTGGCGGACATCTTTGTGGGCTATACTCGGCCTTGTCTTCGGACGGTAAGTTGGTGGTTGTAGATATCCCTCTAGTGGTGTGGGGGCTGTGCTTTGGCAAAGTGGGTGGGGTTATATCCTGCCTGTTTGGCCCTGTCCGGGGGTATCATCGGATGGGGCCACAGTGTCTTCTGATCCCTCCTGTCTCAGCCTCCAGTATTTATGCTGCAGTAGTTTATGTGTCGGGGGGCTAGGGTCAGTCTGTTACATCTGGAGTATTCTCTTGTCTTATCCGGTGTCCTGTGTGAATGTAAATATGCTCTCTCTAATTCTCTCTTTCTTTCTTTCTTTCTTTCTTTCTTTCTCTCGGAGGACCTGAGCCCTAGGACCATGCCTCAGGACTACCTGGCATGATGACTCCTTGCTGTCCCCAGTCCACCTGGCCATGCTGCTGCTCCAGTTTCAACTGTTCTGCCTGCGGCTACGGAACCCTGACCTGTTCACCGGACGTGCTTGTTGCACCCTCGACAATTACTATGATTATTATTATTTGACCATGCTGGTCATTTACGAACATTTTAACATCTTGACCATGTTCTGTTATAATATCCACCCGGCACAGCCAGAAGAGGACTGGCCACCCCTCATAGCCTGGTTCCTCTCTAGGTTTCTTCCTAGGTTTTTGGCCTTTCTCAGGAGTTTTTCCTAGGGAGTTTTTCCCAGCCACCGTGCTTCTTTCACATGCATTGCTTGCTGTTTGGGGTTTTAGGCTGGGTTTCTGTACAGCACTTTGAGATTCCAGCTGATGTACGAAGGGCTATATAAATAAATTTGATTTGATTTTGATTTGATTTGATTTGAATGGAGGAGGAGGAGGGAGGGAGAAGGAATGGAGGAGGGAGGAGGAGGAGGGAGGGAAAAGGAATGGAGGAGGAGGAGGGAGGGAGAAGGAATGGAGGAGGAGGAGGGAGGGAGAAGGAATGGAGGAGGAGGAGGAGGAGGCAGAAGGAATGGAGGAGGAGGAGGGAGGGAGGAGGAATGGAGGAGGAGGAGGGAGGGAGAAGGAATGGAGGAGGAGGAGGAGGCAGAAGGACTGGAGGAGGAGGAGGAGGAGAGAGGGAGAAGGAATGGAGGAGGAGGAGGGAGGGAGAAGGAATGGAGGAGGGAGGAGGAGGGAGGGAGGGAGAAGGAATGGAGGAAGAGGAGGAGGGAGGGAGAAGGAATGAGGAGGAGGAGGAGGAGGAGGAGGAGAAGTGAGGGAGAAGGAATGGAGGAGGAGGAGGGAGGGAGAAGGAATGGAGGAGGGAGGAGGAGGGAGGGAGAAGGAATGGAGGAAGAGGAGGAGGAGGGAGGGAGAAGGAATGGAGGAAGGGAAGAGTAGAGGATGAGGGAAGGAGGGAGGAGTAGGCTAAGTGGATTACACCTCCAATCCCCCTGGTCCCTGTGTTGAGCCACTGCAGGAGGCCTGTTCCTGGGTTTACAGAGCATAGAAATAGAATCTATAGAAGGGGCTTAGAATGTCTAACCCTGGCAATTTGACTTGAACAGGGAGGCTCATTCTCTAGATTATATTTCTATGTTACAGAGGGCCTATTTTAGTACGGCAGGACACACAGCTTGGGACACGTGTCACCAGGGGGAGAGGGAATAAGTAGCCTGGAGGGATGTCACAGCTCACGTACAGGAGATGGCGTGAGAGACCAAGACCACAAGGCTTCCACTGACTGACGTAGGACCACCAAATCAAATCAAATCAAAAGTGTATTTGTCACGTACGCTGAATGCAACAGGTGCAGACCTTACAGTGAAATGCTGAATACAACAGGTGTAGGTAGACCTTACAGTGAAATGCTGAATACAACAGGTGTAGTAGACCTTACAGTGAAATGCTGAATACAACAGGTGTAGATCTTACAATGAAATGCTGAATACAACAGGTGTAGGTAGACCTTACAGTGAAATGCTGAATACAACAGGTGTAGTAGACCTTACAGTGAAATGCTGAATACAACAGGTGTAGTAGACCTCACAGTGAAATGCTGAATACAACAGGTGTAGGTAGACCTTACAGTGAAATGCTGAATACAACAGGTGTAGTAGACCTTACAGTGAAATGCTGAATACAACAGGTGTAGATCTTACAATGAAATGCTGAATACAACAGGTGTAGGTAGACCTTACAGTGAAATGCTGAATACAACAGGTGTAGATCTTACAATGAAATGCTGAATACAACAGGTGTAGGTAGACCTTACAGTGAAATGCTGAATACAACAGGTGTAGTAGACCTTACAGTGAAATGCTGAATACAACAGGTGTAGTAGACCTCACAGTGAAATGCTGAATACAACAGGTGTAGTAGACCTCACAGTGAAATGCTGAATACAACAGGTGTAGTAGACCTCACAGTGAAATGCTGAATACAACAGGTGTAGTAGACCTCACAGTGAAATGCTGAATACAACAGGTGTAGTAGACCTCACAGTGAAATGCTGAATACAACAGGTGTAGTAGACCTCACAGTGAAATGCTGAATACAACAGGTGTAGTAGACCTCACAGTGAAATGCTTACTTACAGGCTCTAACCCAGTGGTTCTTAACCTTGTTGGAGGTACTGACCCCCACCAGTTTCATATGCGCATTCACTGAACCCTTCTTAATTGGAAAAATAAAATTCAAAACATAGGTATATATTTTACTGGTGCACAAAATGAACCGTGCATCAACATAAGTGTTCAAAGAACAAAACCATTAAAACATGATTTTCACACAAAAACAAAAACATAATAATGAATATTTACTGCAAATCAGTGTGACTTCTGCTGTTGCCTTTCAGAGACCAGTTCAGAAATGCGCGGCTTCACCTTGGCAAGTGCCACTCTCATGTCATTTTCGCAACAAAGTCTGTTCCTTTTCTTCGTTTTTATGTCCAGCATCCTCGAAAAGGATTGCTCGCAAAGATATGTTGTAACAAACGGTATGAAAATCTCCAGAGCTTTCTTAGCAATAACAGGGTACGTTACCATTTGTTGACACCAAAACGTTGAGAGCGTTGTTGTTCTGAAGAGTTGCTGTTGAACCTGGCTCTGCTGAATTTCAATGATTTCATCGAGGTATTCATCATTGACATCTGTTGTCTCAACACTAAACGTGAATGGCTGTCTCACCCATGCTGGATATGACTCTCTTGTAGGGAAGTATCCGTCGAGAGACTTTGCAAGCTCATCTAAGTGCGTGGCAATTGCTTGCTTCAGTTCCGCGGGTACAGAAATGTCTCCGATTCCAGATACATCTTCGATCTTACTTACACAGTCGTCCAGCAGGGGAAAGTTTGCGAAGTTATCGTTCTCTGTTCGTCGTTTCCATAACGGTAGCTTTTTTTGAAAAGCCTTCAGGTTTTCTTCCGCTTCGATGATGTTGACTCCACCGCCCTGCATCTGTTGATTGAGATGATTGAGAGCTGCGAAGATATCAGCCATGTACGCTAAAATGAGAATGAACTCAGAATATTTTAAGCAATCTGCATGACGATGTTGGTGCTCTTGCAAAAACAGGGCTAATTCCACACGCACGGCAAAAACACGATTCAGCACCTGTCCCCGGGATAACCACCGAACGTTAGAATGGTACAGAAGTACCTCGAATTCAGAGCCCATTTCTTTACACAGCTCACTGAAGATGCGGTGCCTCAGAGCACTATTTCGCACATAGTTCACGCATTCCACTACAATTTTTAATACTTCTGCCAGTTTTGGAGGCAAGGTTTTTGTTGCCAACGCATGCCTGTGCAGAATACAATGCGTAACAATGATGTGTGGTGCATCGGCTTTCACTAGCGCACCAAAACCAGACTTTCTTCCCAGCATGACTGGAGCTCCGTCCGAACAAACTGCAGAAACCATATCCCACGAAAGATTGTTGTCTTTGAAGAAGTCATTCACAAGTTTCTTCACATCGGCTGCCTTAGTTGTTGTCGTAAGAGGCTTACAAAATAAAAAATCTTCCTTTATCACGTCGTCTTTCACATAGCGCACAAATACAGCAAGCTGGCTTAGATTGGAAACGTCTGTGGTCTCGTTGAGTTGAAGGCTGAATTTTGCCGGGCTTGAAATCAGATCTGCAACTACTTGAGCCAAGATGTCTTTGCTCATGTCCTCTATTCTGTCGCTAATGGTGTCATTTGAAAGAGGAATTTGGGATAACTTAACTTCAGCCGCTTTTCCCAGCATGATATTCGCCATCTTCAACACAGCTGGTTTTATGAGTGTTTCACCAATGGTGTGTGGTTTGCCCTGCTTTGCGATCAGGTAAGCAACTTCGTACGATGCTGTGAGGATCGGTTTGTTGATGGGTACAAAGCCGAGAACAGGCAGAGTAGCCTTTTCATCGAATCTGGCTCTCTTCACCTTGAATTCAGCGAGCGTTGTGTTCTTGTATTGTCCATCTCCATGCAGCTTAAGGAAGTGTTCTCTTAGTTTTGCCGGTGCTAGACTAGAATTGCTCAACTTGGCATTGCAAATTATGCAGTTAGGACGCTGACTCTCATCACGTTCCGTTATACATGTGAATCCATATTGTACATATTCGTCCGACCACTTTCTTTTTTTGCTCAACATAGTTAGTATGAAGGGATTAAAATATTAAGAAAGAAATCACACGACGTACCATCACGACAGTCACAATTCGACTACTGAGCGCGCCAAATTCCCTGCAGCACAGATAGGCCAAGCGATGTTGCGTGATCACCTGCAGCCAATGATGGCCAAGCGGGGCGTGTCATCACGAATCATATGAGTCGGGTGTGTGTCTTGACCTCCGCCGAACCCCTGAGACTGACTCACCGAACCCCTGGGGTTCGATTGAACCCAGGTTAAGAACCACTGCTCTAACCAATAGTGCAAAAAAGGTATTAGGTGAACAATAGGTAGGTAAAGAAATAAAACAACAGTAAAAAGACAGTCTATATTCAGTAGCGAGGCTATATACAGTAGAGAGGCTATATACAGTAGAGAGGCTATATACAGTAGAGAGGCTATATACAGTAGAGGCTATATACAGTAGAGAGGCTGTATACAGTAGAGAGGCTATATACAGTAGAGAGGCTATATACAGTAGAGGCTATATACAGTAGAGGCTATATACAGTAGAGAGGCTATATACAGTAGAGAGGCTATATACAGTAGAGAGGCTATATACAGTAGAGAGGCTATATACAGTAGAGGCTATATACAGTAGTGAGGCTATATACAGTAGAGAGGCTATATACAGTAGAGAGGCTATATACAGTAGCGAGGCTATATACAGTAGAGAGGCTATATACAGTAGAGAGGCTATATACAGTAGTGAGGCTATATACAGTAGAGAGGCTATATACAGTAGAGAGGCTATATACAGTAGTGAGGCTATATACAGTAGAGAGGCTATATACAGTAGAGAGGCTATATACAGTAGAGAGGTTATATACAGTAGCGAGGCTATATACAGTAGAGAGGCTATAACAGTAGCGAGGCTATATACAGTAGAGAGGCTATAACAGTAGAGAGGCTATAACAGTAGAGAGGCTATAACAGTAGAGAGGCTATAGACAGTAGAGAGGCTATAACAGTAGCGAGGCTATATACAGTAGAGGCTATATACAGTAGAGAGGCTATATACAGTAGCGAGGCTATATACAGTAGAGAGGCTATAACAGTAGAGAGGCTATATACAGTAGAGAGGCTATAACAGTAGAGAGGCTATATACAGTAGCGAGGCTATAACAGTAGAGAGGCTATATACAGTAGAGAGGCTATATACAGTAGAGAGGCTATATACAGTAGCGAGGCTATAACAGTAGAGAGGCTATATACAGTAGAGAGGCTATAACAGTAGCGAGGCTATATACAGTAGAGAGGCTATAACAGTAGAGAGGCTATAGACAGTAGCGAGGCTATATACAGTAGAGGCTATATACAGTAGAGAGGATATAACAGTAGTGAGGCTATATACAGTAGACAGGCTATATACAGTAGCAAGGCTATATACAGTAGAGGCTATATACAGTAGAGAGACTATATACAGTAGAGGCTATATACAGTAGAGGCTATATACAGTAGCGAGGCTATATACAGTAGAGAGGATATATACAGTAGAGAGGATATATACAGTAGAGGCTATATACAGTAGAGAGGCTATATACAGTAGAGAGGCTATATACAGTAGAGAGGCTACATACAGTAGAGAGGCTATATACAGTAGAGAGGCTATATACAGTAGAGAGGCTATAACAGTAGAGAGGCTATATACAGTAGTGAGGCTACATACAGACACCGGTTAGTCAGGCTGATTGAGGTAGTATGTACATGTAGATATGGTTAAAGTGACTATGCATATATGATAAACAGAGAGTAGCAGCAGCGTAAAAGAGGGGTTGGGGGGGGGGGGGGGGGGACACAATGCAAATAGTCTGGGTAACCATTTGATTACTTGGGTTACGTCACAGGCAGTATACCCAGCACAGAAAGGGTGTTCAAATTAACTCCAAATGATGATGTTCAATACAGCTACAATATCAATCTACTGCTGTAGGTTCAATACAGCTACAATATCAATCTACTGCTGTAGGTTAAAATACAATATCAATCTACTGCTGTAGGTTATAATACAATATCAATCTACTGCTGTAGGTTACAATACAATATCAATCTACTGCTGTAGGTTACAATACAATATCAATCTACTGCTGTAGGTTACAATACAATATCAATCTACTGCTGTAGGTTACAATACAGTTACAATATCAATCTACTGCTGTAGGTTACAATACAATATCAATCTACTGCTGTAGGTTACAATACAGTTACAATATCAATCTACTGCTGTAGGTTACAATACAATATCAATCTACTGCTGTAGGTTACAATAAAATATCAATCTACTGCTGTAGGTTACAATACAATATCAATCTACTGCTGTAGGTTACAATACAATATCAATCTACTGCTGTAGGTTACAATACAATATCAATCTACTGCTATAGGTTACAATACAATATCAATCTACTGCTGTAGGTTACAATACAATATCAATCTACTGCTGTAGGTTACAATACATTATCAATCTACTGCTGTAGGTTACAATACAATATCAATCTACTGCTGTAGGTTACAATACAATATCAATCTACTGCTGTAGGTTACAATACAATATCAATCTACTGCTGTAGGTTACAATACAATATCAATCTACTGCTGTAGGTTACTATACAGCTACAATATCAATCTACTGCTGTAGGTTACTATACAGCTACAATATCAATTTACTGCTGTAGGTTACAATACAGCAACA